>NW_022704992.1:2650666-2673021 GCF_011630105.1 Anneissia japonica | reverse complement strand
TATTTCATGATCATTCAATATTATTTTATTTCATGATCATTCAATATTATTTTATTCCTCATCTTATTTATTTTCAGCTAGAAATATATATAAATTGGTGATTTATATTGGTTAAAAGAAAAGAAATACATTATACAAATAATATCCTTTACTTAAATGAACAAATTTCTGGAAGTTATTATACTGGAAAATTGAATTTCTTATGAAATTTGATACTTATTACTCAGGTACAAAAATTTAGATGTGATTGCGTTTCAAACAATACATCGTAGAACGATGTCATCTTTATTTACACGTAACTGAATTGAAGAAGTTATTTAAAAATCTATGATATATGATATTACCATTACCTACAAGGGTGTAGTTACCTCAACATGTGTGACAACTATGTTATTACCAATTCTCTGTGTAGTGTTGTAAATTCATACTCATAGGCATATATTGCTAAAGGCATGTTCTGTACTAACTCCAAGATGAATTATTAATAAAAGACATATATAATAAACTTTAATGTTTTATATAAACATACATGGTAAGCTTATTACACTTGGAGCATAATATTTTAAGATATATTCAAAAGGTCATCATGAATGTAACACAAGGCAATATTTTGAATTTAAATGTCATTTGTCATCATGAGGACAATTTACATTAAATGAACATATTTTTCAAAAAACCTGAAATCAAATCAACTGAATGTATAAATTCTGATGGACTATGATTTATCAAAAATTCATAAGAAGGAAATGTGATACGCTATACAAGAAGTTATGTTGGATATGTTGTACATACAAAGTTTAAATTGTAATTCAACTGCAGATTTTATCTTGACAGATTTTCAATGTGTGTATTAAATGTTGTTGAATCATCTGCAGCATATCTAATGATCATATACGTTCAACTACCATACACTCAGGCGCGGATCCAGTAGGATAACCCCCCTCCCCACCTTCTCTCCCTGTTTTGCCACTAAATTTTTAAAATTTCTGTGCAAATCAATGTTATGTGCTATTTACTTATCTATTCTGAAACTGTTGTGCCCCCATTTGAAAATTCTGGATCTGCCCCTGACACACTTTACATTTCACATAGAAAATCAGAATCACCATAAGTATTACTATGTCGATGCTGGCACTATATAAACTATTATTGAATAGTATTACTGTATAATATAAATTTTAACATTATTTATGTCAAGTTTTTGAATTAACTATTTTTTAATATTCTTTATAAATATTAAGTTTTATATTAAATTTCTAAAGGGTACTTATAGTTTTATGACCTTGTTTATTATTCCACACACTGTTGGGTTTTGAATTAATAAAAACTTGTATAGAACTATCATTCATCATGTGTGTACGTCATTCATCGCTATGGTGATGGCTTAGAGTGCACAACATGATAGAGCTCGTATATTTTCAAATCTATATACAGTACATATTTTAATATGCAGTTAATGTGTAGTAATTGTAATATTTGCACCTTTATAATTTATTTCAGTACATTCTTGTTATGTTTCTGAGAAGATCCATTGTTTGGTTGATGGGATTAATCCTGAATGCCATCAAGAGAATTGTCATCAAAACATGTGAATAATTTATAGTACCCAATGGTTTTTCTATGAACCGCACTGTGTGATGATGATGATGGTGTGATGGTGATGAAGATGACGATAATTATGAAGATGATTGCTAAGTGTGACATTTCGGTATTCTTTGAAAAAAAACACAGTAACCCTGATAAGCAATATTATTTATATATTTTTTATAAAGAAATTACAATTTAAATTGTGTGTTTTTGGCTTTTTGTAAAATGAATAATCAAAAACCAAGATTCTAGCACCTTAATAGTACTGTTGGTGTAGATTATATTCCACAGTGTGTGCAGGTAATCATCGTGATGACAGCGTCCAAGTCCCACAGGTAATTATATGGGGAAAATGTGCGATATGAATAAATGGGACACACGCACACATCAGATTCTGATTCATCTTGAGGCTTACTTGGTAGATTTTTTAATGACCACATCATTGCTTTTAGCATCGGAGGTATTCAGAATTATGTTGCTGCCTAATGGTGCATGTATTTTTCACCCTTCAACTCTGAAATTCAAAATTTGTTGCGTAATTTTGATATCAATGACCTTTCGCAAGCAGGAGTCATGTCTATATTTTGTGGGGTGTGCACTTGCATAAGAATTATTATTGTAATATTTAAAACTCATTAATATTATATACCATGGCTGGTCGGTAGGCCAGGTTCTACACGATTTGATTGGTGGAGGTCTCTAATTGGTTAAAGCTAAAGTTTGACTATAGCCGCGTGACTGCATGTAAGCATGGTTAGGCTTCATGATGGGTGACATTTTGAGTAAGGTGTTGGGCATGACTACTGTCAGCTTTTAGTACATACTGTATACTAAATTTATTCAGTGCAAGCCTAAAAGTGAGGATGTTATACATCAAGCAAAAGTACCTATCAAAATTTTTAGGCAAGACTTTTTTATACTTGATTCGGGAACTTATTTTTTTGAAGATTGGCAAAAGAGATCAGAAAAAAAAATTTAATTTTGTATTCTCATGTAGCAAAATGATATTGACCAAAACCATCTAGGCAGAGAAAATAAATACAGTATAAGATTTTATTAATAAATTAAACAGTATAGTAATGAGATTGATAACTGCTTTGAATTTATATAATTAAGAAAGAAATATATATCTTATTTTTGGAGATTTCACAGGAGCAAAGGGCATAATAAGAATAAATATTATTTTTTTTAAATGAAATTTTAATTTTTTCGTAGCGGAGGGTGCACTAAATGGTCAAAAATAAAATTTTATTTTTATTCGAAATCACCATTTTTGGCAGTTAGAGGTTTGCTAAACAAAGAGTAGAAAAAGTCTTGATCTTCTTAAACCATGGAGACTAGGAACAAATGAATAAATGACTATACTATTATTGTAGAGGTGATGAAATAGGTTAAAACTAACCCAGATATTTATTACATATTTAAATTTGTTTATATTATGTATTGAGGTACACGCTTGAGCTGTGGGGTTCTAGTTCACAAACACACGTCGCACTCTCTTGTTATAAGCATTCTTCCTGTTGTTTTTAAATTTGTTTATTATGTAATTCTTAAACATTATGTATGGGGGTTGCATGGTAGTTATGTTTAGTGAGGTGACATGAAAACATTTTAAGTTTACGACTATGTGTTAAAACTTGGTATTATTTATGCTTTGGGTTTTAATTCCAAAATACAATTTGATTAAGTGGTATAATATTTATGCCTATATGATAGCTTGTATCATTTTAGTCATACCTTTTTATATTTGTGTCCAAGACCACTGTTAATAACAATGTAGTTCAGTTTATTTTCTCTTGTAGTGTTAAGCTTTCTTCATTGAATTTGAATTTATTCTGGTTAAATAAATTGCAAATAAAAAAAATTATAAAAAATATTATGCTCTTTTAAATTTTACATCTTTACAATTTTCTTTGAATTGATTTTTCCTCAGAATATACGTCTTGACCCAAATGTATATAAAAACAACACAAATGAAATATCTGTAGAAGTGTTTTGTGAGAAAATGCCAACGTCTCCAATATCAAAAGTTATTACACAACATGAACGCTTCTCTTCTGGCATTCAACCTGCTGTTGATCCTACTGTTACACATCTGAAGTCACTTTCACCCATTCCTGAAATGTCTTCACCAGAATGCATCGATGATAATGTCCTGAGTGAAATTGGGGAAAGCGGTGCGGAGGAAAAGGACTTTGGTAGAGAAAGATATCACTGTGCAAGGAATCGTGGGATTTTGGGGAAAATAAATGGGTCTCCACTAAGACTTATAAAACGAGGATATCCTAAATGTAATTCTGAGGATATCGATATACAAATGATAGAAGAAAATGCCAAGCACAGTGATCAAGAGCCAGAATTAGAAACAAGTGACATTTTGGGAGCAAGGTGCTCTAAACAGATTAGACTGGAGGATGCACAAGCTGATTCAATTGATAGTGTGTCTGATGTCAGTCTTCCAAGTATGGGTGACACAGAAGTTGACAGTTTAGAAACGCAGTATTTGTCAGCTCACAGCAATCTCACCACTCCTGATGTGGAGAATGACTCTAACCCATCGACTCCCAGTACACCTGTCCCAGGTATGCTTTCCTTAGGGAAGAACAACAGCCACACTTTCTGGGATGATATCACCTTGCCACATAGCTCAAGTTCAGAAACTCTAAAAAGTGATCAAGGGGAAGAAAGCCATGAATCACAATTCTTTTCGACAGAAGAGTTTCTAGATGAGATTTCCAACAGATCACCAACCAGCAAAACTCCTTGTTCCTCAGAAGAAGAGCTGCATCAAAAATTATCAGATACTAAGAGCAGACATGGAAGTGAAGATAGAATGTCACCATCATCTTACATCAGTTCTAAAAGTTACAGTACCGAATACCACACAGCTCAATCAGAACTAGACTCCAGAGTAACTTCTCCACTAAGTGCCAAGACCACTAGTAGCAGTGAATATTTCACAGCTTTTTCAGAATTTTCAGAGACCAAAGAAGATGAACAAAACAACAACACAAGAGATAGTGATGACAATCTCAGCTGTTCCTCACATGGCAGTTTGTCAGGAAATTCTGAGGTTGGAGGAAGCAAGACTAATTTATCACAGAGTGGTGTGAATGATAGTGATACTAAAAATAGTTCAGCATCAGCACAGGCAGTGGAAGAGGCGAGTGTAGCTTCTGTTTATGCAAGAGATTCTTTTGATGATGATGAGGATGATGAAGAAACTCCAAACAACTCGCCAACAAATAAGTTGATTCGTTATGATTCACTGTCACTAGTTGTAGAGGTGTCTGAAGATGACGGTGAGCTGCCGAACCCACCCCTTCCAGCATACCATATGCCAAGATTTTGTGCAGACTATGATTCTGGCCATGATAGTTACAGTAGTGAATCTTCTGTTGATCACAATCGAAGAAGAGCTTTAAGGCATTATTTCAGAAATGATGTAAGACTTTCTCCTTCATCTGAGGAAGATCCACACTCACGGCAAGCTTCCTTTGACTCTGTTGATAGCTATTCTCATAAGAGTGCTTCATTATCTTCACGACAGGCATCAACAGAATCCACAAGGACTAGTGATGCTGGGTTGTCTCGAAAAGGTTCTCCAGATGTAGAAAACCCAGTAAATACAGAATTTAGTTCTGAGATTGATGCACACATAAGGAATACGGAGATCAGTGGTGAATCAGTACAACAAGAAAGTGACAGAATGTGCCAGAAGATGAATATATCAGAACCAAATGATACATTAAATGGTGAAGAAGATAGCAACTCTATGATGGAGGCTCAAGACAGTGATACAGATTTACAAGAAACATCAGATCTCATTAAACAATGTGCAGAACATAGTGATGGCAACGGTGTAGTTAGTAAACCAGTTGATTCCATGTCTGATTCCCAAAACATTGGTGGGGAAGACACATGCTTAAATGATCCAACAAGTCTTCAAAATGGACTTACACCACATGAAGATTCTACCCAAGAAGAAGCTATTAAAAATTTAATCAAAACAGTCCCGTCCATAGTGAATACTGCAGCAATACTACTACAAAGTCCACCAGAAAAACGAAAGATGCTATCAACCAAAGCAGAACTTGATTTAACCAATCTCAGTAAAAAAGTTCTTATGAGAAGAGATGAAGTTTTAGAATCAGCAGAGGAGATGTTGTCTTCAGCCAACCAGGTTAGCATGTGTATTGGTTTTATTTTGGTATCTTTGTGGTTTTATTTCAGTGGCTTGTGGTTTTAGTATGGTGGTGCATGCTATTGCTTTAGTTTTAGAGGTGGATTATAAATGCCTATACTAGTACCAGTTTCATCCATCTTCAATTTTTATGTAGTACAGTATGTGTAATCAAATAATTTATTTTCATATTTAGTATTACATGATTATCTGAATTAAGACATTTTATATGTGTACATTACACAAGTATTCTGGGTTTTCCTTGGCAAAAAAATACATTTTTGTCAAAAAATAGTCAGGCTTGGGCAAATAATTTGGTTTTTGACCTTAAATATTTTATATCAAGGCATTATAATATCTCAATAGAGGCCATTATTAATTATTATTATTCCCATAATTAAGTGTCATATTTTTGTTAATTAGTATATTACTGTATGTGAATACATGTTTCTGTAGATGTATATAAATTAACATTTTCAAGTTCATTGCTACATTATTTTATACATATTCATCATTATTTGTCATATATTTGGTGTTGATGATTATTCCTAGTATCATATCCCTTTGTGTGCATGATGTTTTGACTTCTGCTGTAGACATATGGATGCATAACATATGAATTAACAATAATAAGTTCATCATACATATGGTATTTGAAACTGTGGTGTATTACGTTTATAATTAATATAACTTTACAGTAGCCAATGTTAATTGTACTTGTTCACATCATTAGTTATCATATTTATTGTTAATTATTATCTGTAATTAGTATATTCTTTAATCTGCCTAGTGTTTTCACTTCTACTCTAGACAACATGGATAGCATATAAATTAACATTATATTATTCTTGTGTTATTCCAAATGCCGAATCGATATGTCCGCAGAGGACGCTGATAATTACTCTCTTTCCCACTGTTAATGATTTGATGGCTTTGCATATCACCCTAGAAGTATATGTCTGATGAATTCTCATCCAGATGTTAATAACAGTTGAGAATACTCAGCATATGTGGGTGGGGTTTTTACAATTGAAGATATTTTCACTGCCAACCTGGTTATCATTAACTTGGTCATCATTAAACCTGGTTAACATTTCCATTTTTTGGTTATCAAACTCTGGTTTTTAATTCTTTAAATGTACTGTCTAGGCTAAAATCCGGAAAACACCATTAAAGTGAATTTCTAAATTTAAATTTTCATTCAATTTTTGCTGATTTATAGATATTTTACTAGGAAAAATCCTTAAACGATCACAAGCCAATTTAGGGACTATGCAAAGAATATACAAATGGGAATTATTTATGAATTTGTTAATTGACAAGGAAAATATATTCTTATTTTTCATATTTACAGATAATTACATACATATAAAATACACAATTTAAACTATTGAATATATGTATTTTTCTCCTGGTGCATTACAGTTTATTAAAGTAGGTCTTCCATTTTTGAAACCCATTGATATTGATCATGAAACTTAATCTACTCAGCTTTAAAAAGGACTTGCAGAGTTTATGTAACATTTAACATATTAGATTATATACATGATTTATTTTGTATTTTGATAAACTACATCACTTAATGGAAAATAACCAAATTGAAAGTTGGTATTGAATTTCACAGTTGGGATTTTGCTAAGCCTTCAAATTTCAAAGCACTTTGGTCAACCTAGGTTAAAATAGTATTAATTGCATTTATGAATAAATTTTCTCTTTAATCATCTTTGCTTGTGACACTTGAAGCCGGCATTGACTGCCAGCGAAAGCTTGTGTTGAATAAATATCTAAGTTAGTCTCAGAGTGCTGCCTTTTAATTCTCTTTGTATATCGTTTAGACTAACACGGCTTCCTTACCACTTATGTCCTTTGAGTTTTTTGGTTTTATTTGTAATGACCAATGGGCATAATCCCTCAAATTGCAACTTACACTAATCATTGCATAAGTGTTGTAAGTTGGCGTAATATACTTAAGAAAAGAAATGTTATCATTTATCTCAAAGACCTTGATGACAGTTTATGAAAGCTATGTCCCATATCTCATTACATAATTCATTAATTTGTACTATGTGATTACAAAATTGTAAATATCTCACAAAGAATATTTGTAAAATAGCCCATGGTCATGTCTCAACATCACAATCACAATTGTCAACATTTTATGATCACAAACAGCACACAGTTTCTATGTGGTAGTGCACTGTGAGTATCACAAAATTCCATGATCACAAACTTTTATAGTATAATTCTTTTTTGTACTGCTGTTGTTAATTTTAATTTCTTTTGTAAATAATGGTTTATATTCTATTCATGTAATACCTTTCATTTTAGATACAAGGCATTTTCTCCCAATGGATACCGAGCATGTATGGTATGCAACCTCCTCCGCTTCCTGGGGATTATTTCTAGTTATGCATGTACAGCTTTAATTCCAGATCATTCACCTTCCACAAGTGCACCCATTTGTATTTCTTGGGTGAAGAGAGGCAAATGTAGATAAAGTGTCTTGCCCAAGGACACAGACAATGGGACGAGCGTCGGTCTCAAACCAACGCTCTCTCCTTATATGCTTTGCCACTTGTTTTTTACTTTTTATATAACAAGAAATTTCATTTTTGTTTATAGATGTCAAATATTAGTGATCAGATGGAGGTATTAGAGCAATGTCTGTCATCGCTGGAGAAGACATTAGTTGGTGACAGCGAAAGTGACGAGGATGACTGTAAACAAAACGGAGGCAATCTTTCACCCCAGGTAGGAAAAGCACCCATTATTTTAACATAATTTATATAATAGCTTTTTTGGTCATATTTCTCAAAATTTCTCAAATAATATATTATTATTATAAATAATAATAATAATAATTTATTATTATAACTAATAATAATAATTTATTATTATTATAAATAATAATAATAATTTATTATTACAGTATTATAAATAATAATAATAATTTATTATTTGCGAAATTTTGGGAAATCATTACAAATTTCCATGACCCTAACTTTGCACATTTCATAGGCAGAGAATTGCTGTCTATAAATGATTATTATAATTCACTGCTACATGGGTATATCGGCAGTTGTATGATATGCAGGCAGCAGTCGGTCAGTGTAACCTTAAGAAATCAAACCACTTGAATATGCGTGGCAGGTTTTCCTTATGGAATACAGTGTTTTACGCATTTGGAAAGAAATGTAGAATCATGATGACTTGTTTCTCTTCTTTCAGTGTTTATATTTTAGCTGTCTTATCCAAAGTTTTGTCAGTTTATGTGTAAATAAAAATTCATAAATAAATGCATTAATTAGAGAATGTAATTTGCAGAGGAAAAGAAATCATTTGAGGTGCACTATGACTTGCTGGTTGCTTAGCTTGTGATTATCAATTGTTAGGAATGACATACCATGAGTACAGTCAATACAGCTATGTAAGAATGTTAGAGAACATCAATTTAATATACTGTTTTGGTAATATATTTAATCCTAAATAGGACCAGGTGGTTGAGGATGTCCAAAAACTAGAACAGAAGTTACAAGTTCATGATCATTGTCTAGGAATGGAGACTGAGGTAAGCGTATAGTTTTTTCCTAAAATTAGAAACCTTAAATGTCATGGTATTTGTAGTCATTCATCTAATAACGTTACTTAAATGTTGTTTTTTTTCCTGTAGCAAACAGCTGCAATTGCTGTTAGGATGATAACCAATACTGCACTGAAAGTCCTTGCCACAACAGAAAATGTAATTGAGACTGAGCATGCCCAGTTTGCATCTGGTGATGTTAAAACTCATTCGACAGGAAAACCAGTTTTAGCAAACGAATCCTTGTCTTCAGATGCTGTTTTAGATTTGATAGATCTTAAAGAAACAAGTGTTGATAGTGTACAGGAATTGTTGCCAATTACAAATGTAAATGAGATGCCTAACGGTATGCAACACATGCCAAATTCAAGTGTAGAGACACTTGGTGAAGATGCTGAGATGGCTCATGTTTGCAACACCCAGAATGATCTGGCTGTAAAACCATCTTCAGTGGAAGAGAACGGAAATTGTTTCGTTAATGATCAGTCAATCCATGTTACTTCATCGCATAACACATCAACAAATTTAATTTCCTCGTCGTTGAAGACAGGAGCTAGAAGGAAAGATTCTGTAAGTGGCTGTCGGAAAAAAATGAAGGGGACAATTGAAGACCAGTGTGACATTGAGCACATTGACGAAGTTGCTGATGAAATCATCCATCTTGAAGAGAAGGTAATACTACATCTGAACTAAAAAAAAAATTTCATTGAATTAATCATACATACATGAATGATTTACTTTGTTTTTCAATAATTTATTTGAAATTATCATGTGAATAAAGAACAAACAATAATTGAAAGAAATACAATTATCTTTCTAATGTTAATTCAGTATCTTGTTTGCACTGCATGTATGTGCAGAAACCAATTAGATTAATTTTTTGTTCATTGTGCCGTATAGTTGATAACCATTTAGAGCAAGAGAAGAAATAAGTTGTTGGGGTTTTATTCATTAAGCAACAAAACTTTAAACATGGTTTGGAAGATTTTAAAATAGAAATTAGAAAATGATTTATTATCCTGCAGTGTAGACAATATATTCAGTTGGTGGTGAGGAGTCAATACAATACCACGTACAGTATTGTACACATTAGATGTGGTTGTCAGACTAAAGATATTTGCCGATCTCAACAGTTATTTGATTTTCAATTCCTAATGTTGTGGTCTAAAAGCACAATTTTAAAATCGCTCCCCATGAGCCTGTCCAGGGATTTTATTCCAGGAACTTGACCGAGGCTCTGGATGGCCCCTTGGTTAAGACCCTTTGTGGAGCCACCACTGAACATATTTTACTTGGTGTTTATATATTGAGAATACAACAGTTAAATGCAAATGTTGTCTTTATTGTAGGTATATCTTTCAGCTAGCCATGTGTTCTCGCTGGAGGACAAGCTTAGCAAACTGGAAAACCAAGTTAGAGGCCTGGACATAACAGCTTCAGAAGAGCTAATAGGCGGCCTAGAAGATGAACTTGCCCTTACACTTGCCCAGGTTGCCCATAGTGAGAATCAGGTGGGCTGGTGTACCCATAGTAGAGCATGATATAGTGCTTTGATGTTGTATGTGCCTTGCGTAGTGTATTGTACATACCAAGATTGTGTCTTAAATACTATCCCAGTTTGATTATCTACTAGTCTGATATAACCCACCTCTGTAAATTTTTCTTTTAATATTTTCTATTAAAATTGCATTGAAAAATGAACTAGTCAGCTGATTATCATTGTTTTAATTTTATTTGTGATGAATTATTAATAAATAAATAAATAAATAAAAATTAATGAAGAAGGTTAATAAACCGCTTTATCATTATATTTTCCATTCATTGTTGGTTTTCTATATAATTATTGATCAAATAGATACTGTGATTCAGATATTCCGGATATATTTGGTCCGTGTCAGTTTCTAAGAATTTGTAAAGGATATAATTACTATTTCCTTCACGATAATACGTAATACATCATACAGATCTATGCGTATTGAACTGATTTGTGTGAAAAGATTACACATTTTAGCTTTTACAATTTAGAGTTTTTTTTTTTGTTTGTAAATGATATTAAAAGGTAACATTACTAATCTTGACAAATGGAACGTCTTTGGTGCTAACGTCATGATTCTACTAGTGGAAGAAAGTAGGATATTTCATGCACACAAGTGATATTAGATTTTACTTTGAATTAGAAAATACATTCTGAATTTTACAGATATGTCATTTATGATATTGTTTTGATGTTGGTGGGTGGAATCCCCTGAGCATTAATTTTCATCTCCTCATTTGTTTCAAACATTTTCTGGTTATTTACTTCTTTTTTTCTTGTGTTTTTGTTACATTAATTATGTAAAGTTCGTTGTGGCATTGAGGTACATGTGCTATATAGTAGATTTATTATTATGCATATGCACTGAACAATTCAACACATATATACACCACTAAAAATATACACATATAAGCATAGGCACCAACACATGGCATCAATACACAGTTATAACTGTGGATTGAGCCATGCTATTTGGGTTGGTGTATAAAATAAAAACACTGGAAACACGTTTGAATAACTTAAATTATTTATTACTCAAGCTTTTATCGGCAGTGTACTATGATATCAGGATCACTGCACCTGCTGGCAAAAGCTTCTGTAATAATAAATAATTCAAGTTTAGTCAAAGTGTTACTAGTGTTTTTCTTTTACACAGATAAACATTTATCTTATTCTAAATTTCATTAAGCATTTGTTAACTTTGTCAACATGTGTGTATATTAGTGAGTAAATGTTGTAAATATCTGTTGTAATTATTTAATTATATACTCTTGTTGTTACAGTGTTATATATTTATATGTTTTACACAGTAAATATGCAGTAATAGAATTAGCTTGTTTTGCATTCTGTGACTTGGCCTTTGCAATGTTAATGACCTACACATGGCTCTCAATTATTCATGAACATTGTGCCCAGGATCAATTATGTGGTGATTATATTTCGTACCATTTTTCATATTTGCATGGAGTGCTGAAGTACATGTTTCGTTAACAACTGCGTGTTTGTTGTAATACATTCTGCATCCTTGAAACAGATTTAAATATTATTCTCATTAGAAAAAAATTTTTTTCATCAAATGTAAAATATATCGGTTTTTAATGGTGCAAATTGTAACATCTTTTTTATCAATTCAATCTGTGTAGGATTTATATTTCAGTAATACTGGTGAAGATTTATAGATTTTATTTTTTTGTATTTAGAAGGCATTTTCCTTTTCTCATTTTTAACTTATTTTGAATGCAGTTGGCCCAGAAGCTGTTGTCTATTCAAAATGCGATGCGATATTGTAATATGTATGCACTGTACAAAAACTGTATAATCATCTTTAGATTTTTAGGCATTATTATAATTCATTATCTATCATCATCATCCATCCAGCATTATCATCATCATCATCATCATCAATGTCATCAATCACTATTATGATAATCTTCCATCAAAATCATCATTGTCTTCTATCATCTGTCATCATTTATTATCCATTATTATCCATCATATAACCATCATTGTCATAATCGTGATCATATCATCATCGTCGTTGTTATCTATCCTTTATCATTGGCCTCAATCATTATTATGATAACCATCCATCAAAATCATCATTGTCTTCCATCATCTGTCATCATTCATTATCCATAATCATCCATCATATCATAACTATCATAATCAACATCATCATTATCATTTATCATCATCAGCTGTAGAATGATGAGTACCACTGATGTCTGTCAGACTGTGCTGTTTTGTGCTCTTTATATGTATTTCTCTTGTAGGCACAGGATCTGTGCTGTAGCCCTCATCACAATATTACCTGTTTGAATTTGCTTGCATTTTTGTTATTATCTTAAGAGGAATTTGATGATAATGCAAATTATCTTCAATATCATTTTTTGTAGGTGTGTTCTGCCGAAGACCGGATTGACCAGTTAAAATCAAGAACAGGCTTTGTCCAAGGTGAGGAGAAAGAGGATAGATTTAATAATTTCATAAAGAATATATCTGGAAGTTCAAAGCCTTTCTATGCAGCTACTGCTAATAAACCTGTAAGTGGTAGATGTGAGAGCACCAGAAGGAGTGAGGTTCCAGATTTTGCTGGTACATCTTTTACTGATAGACATCAGAACCCTAGGAGTGAGCTTCCAAATGGCTCTGCAGATTCCCTCAATGATACATTCGAACATTCTAGTTCTTTACCAGTTGATGAAGTTGATGGTGAATATGCACTTGAAAGTGATGAGGATGAGATTTTTCTGGTAGCATCATCCAGTTTACAGACCGATCTTTATCAGAAGTCTTCATATGGTACCTTCACAAGATCCGTTTCGCAGCCAGATGTGAGCACTGATGGCAGCAGGCAGGAGTGTTCGTTTGATGACAAGCGATCTGTGTCGGTGACAGATGTCAATTGCGAAATGCCTGGTCTTTGCAGTTTTCTAGATGATTCTAACCTTCA
This sequence comes from Anneissia japonica, assembly GCF_011630105.1. Lineage (NCBI taxonomy): Eukaryota > Metazoa > Echinodermata > Crinoidea > Comatulida > Comatulidae > Anneissia > Anneissia japonica. Next base: position 2,659,184 of record NW_022704992.1, on the reverse strand, counting down.
ATTTCAGCCATATTCTTCTAGTTCTGGAGAGTTCAGCGATGACAGTCAGAGGATTAGCCCTGGCAGTGATGACAGTCAGAGGAATAATGGTAGTGATAATATTGAGAGGGACATTGGTGGAAGAGATGATAACCAGAGGGACATCAATGGCAGTGATGATAGGCCACAAAATACTGTTGATACGATGTCTTATAATGTAAATGAAGATCCTACTGTCCGTGCAGCTTGTGAAAACACTCCGAAGGACAACAATACGGTTGAAGGATCTCAAAATAGTAAGACATCAAATTGAATCTTCAGGGAATGTTATTTAATTCCCTGGCAATAACCTTTTTTGTTTTCCCATTTAGTAAACCTATTCAATTTGGTTGTGTTGGTGTACTCCTAATGTGAATAATAACAGCTTTTGCTTCCTTTGAATAAGAAATAGAAAGGGTTTACCTGATTGATAGTTTTGCATGTTGTCAGATCATTTCCTGGTGATTTTCTTCCAGCACATTTAATTTATTGATCTTGTAGTGTAATAAATGACAACAAGCATAACATGTTCTTTTTCTTTAAAGTGTAATTTGATTTATTAAGTCATTGTGGTGACTGCATAATAACATCATATATAAGATTTTGCGATGCCCATACATTAGATGCTTTATAACCAAGTTTAAGAGACTGGGGAATGGAGTTGTTTTGGTTATGAGAACAATTCTGACAATTTTGCCAGAATGTAACTTATGATCTTGGGAGTGGAACGTACCACTTTAACAACCAAACCATATCTCCAGTCATTCTGCAATCTAGATTTTTAAAGGTATCTTTGAGGCTTTGCTTGATGGTAAAAAACAAGTTAATAACAGCTACTAAACATCATCTACATTGTTGTGTATTAATCCCTTGTGAAATATTAGAGTAGAAAATATACCCTGGCACATCTATTAATAGTATAATTCTTTTACTAATCCTAGTGCATGTAAACACTGGCCTAACACTTGTCAAAGAGAGCTTGAGTAGTAATCCACCTTCATGATGTTATGATTGTCATATAATCTAATAATCATATTTATGAATATTTTTTAAGATAAAAAAATTCAATATTTATGCCGTATTGAAAGATTAATCACCATATGTTTTTATCATTGTTAGGTGTCTCAGCACTTGTGTATGCATCAGAGGCTAATTTTAATTCTCCAGTGGTGAGTGTATCAATGTTTTTATGATTAAAGCAATACACAATATATATCATCCTATTTTTGGTAGATTTATACAGTAGATTAGGTCTCTGGTCAAATGAAATAATGCAGATGTGTGAAATTTTATTTCACAACCCAATGCTCTTGTTGGCACATTACTCAACTCAATACTTCAGAAAATAGATGTGTGCGATTTAGTTTGTTTAACCCATTTGGTAGATTCATTAGATGCAAGGGACATGATCACACAACATATCTTTTTTAGCACCTCCATGTAAGAAGCTGAATCATACATGAGATTTGATCTCACAATCTATATAAAAAATATGCTTTCTTTGGTACAATATTTTGAAAATGCATGAGATCTCGTAGCCATATACTGTCCACCACCATGGTACATTGAAATATTAAATATGTGAGATATGACCACAACCAGTTTTGTATTTTGGCAAGTTAGATTAATACACAAGCTTTTATCTCGTAATATATTTTCTTCTGTTGATCCAATGGATTCATGCTATTCGATCTCACAAATTTGTACATTGAAATACTACATGATATATGCAAGATTTGGTCACAATCAATTTTTTAGTTGGCAGTTGGAAATTGAATTTGTGCATCAGATTTGATCGCAACCAAAAGCATGTTTTTGAAAATTATATTATTATTTGGTTGTAATATAGTTCAGATCGAACTAGAAAAAGTCTGTCATTGGTGTAATGAGATGAATCCTGCCGTTTCTGGCTAATGCCACTCTAGACACTTGCGCGCTTTTTTGTCCCCGCAATTCTGTGCAACGCATCGTGGCAAGGCGTGCCATTTCGGTAGTACGCAGAGGAGCGTGAAACTGTGTTTGCGGCCTGTTTGCGAACTGTACACGCATAAGTTACGCACTGTCTACGCAATGCGCAGCCAAAAATGGGCCGCAATGGCATTTCTTGTTTATGCATAAGTTAAGTAGTATCGCGCATAGTTCACATCTACCATACCGCGTTGTCCCGCAGTGTAATGCATGACCAGCATAGTTCCTGTTGTGTTCCTGCATCGCCATGCATTGTCCCTGCGATACTGTAGACGATTCAACATGCTAAATGCCAGAGACACTGTTATTGCAGAACTGAGAAGATGTCTATATCTGGCAGCTGCAGGACTATTACTTCTTGAAGAGCAGAAGAAAAGGCAGGACATGCATTGACACACAACGTTGGCAGTGTTTGTGCAGTGATCACACAAGTGGCATGCACATGGCACAAATTTTTGATCATTTCAAAATTATCTCTACGACATGGCACGAACCCTTCACATACTCCTGATGCTTGTTCCCAAAGACTCTAATCATTGGCCTGCCGAAGTGCAAGCCATTGCAGAAACAAACATTTTGCAAGTGTCAGGGGTGGCATAAGACTCAACCCTACTCCTTGGGGGTTGGATATTTTTGATGTTTTTAAAGTGTAGTTGATGTTTGTTTTACATGCTCACTAAGGGGCTGATTTATGGCCCAATGTCCTTCCAAAAAAATGTTGATGCCTGGGTCTGGGGCCCTGGCTTTAGCCATTGAGGGCACGGTGGTGATTTGTGACTCAGTCTGCAGGGGTCCCAAGTTGGAAGAAGTCATTTCCGGGAGATCTGCGGTGGCGAGTCAAAGGGTGGGGAGGGTGCAGGGAGGGACTTACCTCAGCTGCACCATGATTGGAGGAGGTAAGAAAATTTATGATTATGGCACCTCTAGATGGCTGGAAAATGGCCCTCTCTGACTTTATTTTATTTTTTTTTTCTACCCCATTTTTATTTTTATTTTTTTTAAGTTATTAAGGGACCCGTGCCGGCTGTCCCCGCCCTTGAATCCACCACTGATCTGGTTAATGAGCTTCCTTAACACATCTAATTTTACCAATTGAAAATACAACCGTGAAAAAATGCAAAATTATGAATTTTCGAAGATGGGTTGATTTCCGGGAGATTCTTGCTTGTTTGTAGGAGTGCGGGAGGCCGTTCTGATTTCCGGGAGACTCCCGTGAGTTCCGGGAGATTTGGGACATCTGAGTCTGTCTTGTGGAAAATGCTGCTGCAGTGCATTGTTAGAATTGTTAATGAAATTCGCTTTTTCGTTTTGACAGTTTTATATGCAGGAAATTAATCCTAACATTTATTTTGTTTCTAGGATCAAGGACACACCGACTCAAGAACACAAAGACATGACAGTCAATTTCAAAATGATTTACTAATCAATTCAACTTACGTAGGTATGTCGCTTTACATTATAATCTTAAATCCTGAAAGCTTAGCAAGCTTCTTTTTGCAAAAGGAAGAGTGGAAAATTGTGGCACTCTTGATTGATACATGGTTTACTGTAATACATTCACACACAAAATTGCACAATTATTTATGTTAACATTTTTATGTGCTGAAATGTTTTTTAATTAAATAAAGTTGGGATTTTATCAACAGAATGTAATTAATAATAAATAATTATTACTATTTCATACAGAATTAATTATTATTAATTATGTTGGTTTAACCAACTTTAAAACTCACCATTCTTTGTTAAATATTGATTTTATTTCTCATTATTATCATCAATATTATTATTAGAACTGACAGAATTATTATATTTTAACAATTGTTTTTGCAATATACTTTCATTGATGTTGTTTTCTTCCCCTTTACTGCTGCAGAATTATAGTATTATTCTGTAAGTACTGTTTTATGAAGATATTAAGTAATGATTTAGATGCTTAAGCTGTTTTAAGCATAGCATTACATTTACATTTACATTTAGTATTGATTAAAATGTTAATGGCTGGTTAATCTATAGTATTAATCTTTGGTCTAATAAAGGCTTTCCTACATTATCACACGGATCAAAAGATTGTATGTCTTACCATTGTATGTATTAACATTTTAAGGTTTTTTGATACCGGTACTTTATTATGTTTTGTGTTGCTGTAGTGGTAGACTTGGCCAAGTCTATATTTGGAACAGAGCCACCAGTGAGGAAAAACTTGCCACTGATACAAAATATTAATTGAAGTTGAGGCTCGCTTCCTTCGCGGTACTGTTCTAAAGAATATTAAAACTTATGGCCTGGAAATTAGGCTGGTAGTATGGTATCAAGTCACTACAAGCCATCATTTCATTTGAAGAATACTAAATCAAATTCTAGATTAACAAGCCCGTAAGCAGGATTTTTAAAGGGGTGGGGAGTTCTAATTTTTTTTACAAAAGGGCACTTTGAGACCTTACCCACAACAGTCCCACCATGGCTGGACTAAATTTTAAAGATATAACACCTCATATGTCTCGAAATGGCCATAAAAATGCCAAATTTAAATATTTGAAGTTAATTTCAACAACTTCCATGCAAATACTGTAGTACTTTTTTATAATAATTTAAAAGGGCATTTCTTGGGGGTTCTTTCGAAGCCCTTGAACCACCTAGCTACGGGCATGATTAAGTGCATGTAGTTTGAGTAAATACCATCCTGGCAATTGCGACTGGTACAAATGAGCAAACTATATTTACAGTGTCTCGATTTCTTTTAATGAATGACATTTATATCGCACTTTGATCGTTCCTTTATTATTCATTAGCTGTGAAATAAATTATTGCTTTACATTCTAAAATATATTTACCATAAACCATTGCTGATGTATATAGTCTCAGCAATGGCGGTGCCAGCGTCTGAAATCTGGGGCGGGGAAGGTAAAATTTTAAAGGGGAAATATGATGGGGTGGCCTGAAGTGGGCGTGGTCAGGTGTCGCTCAAAATGTCTTGAAAGTTGTTCAGGGGGTGAAGCCCCTGAGAAATATGACAATTTAGTGCTTTCAGAGGCTTATTTAATCGATTTCATGATAGATAGTCTACTATTATGTAGAAAATACATTTTTTTTTTTTCTCCCCGACAGATTTTGGTTTTTCTTCTTTTTTGGGGTCGGGGTGGGAACTGAGGGGGAAAGAAAATTATTTAGAAGAAAATTCCCCCTTGTCCCTGCTAGCGCTGCCACTGAGTCTCAGTACCAGGTCGTAGTATCAATGAATGCAATACAGTCAAAGATCTTATTAACACAAGATAGCGTTCTCCGCGATTTACACGTGCAAATTCTGTAATAACGCATGGACGGTGCCCTCTTGCAAAATTGAAAACTTTTGAACCTTGACCGCTCTGACCATAGCATACGCTGCACGACTTTACGTTTACGCGTAACAATTAGAAGCGTCCAATTTACAATGCGCCCTCTCATTAGAACATAAGGAACAAATTAACGTACTTGGTAACGAACTTTGGCGTAACACCCTATCTCAGATCCATATCAACGACTAGGACGCCCTCTCCCAAAACTGATTACTTTTCTGTGCCAAATCAACGCTTCTATTTGTTACGCGTAAAATCGCGGAGAACGCCATCTTGTGTTTATAAGATCTTTGAATACAGTACATTACTTTAGAGAGGGCGACAAACAAGTGTACTGTACTAGAGTAACATCCATCCAAGTTTTTAATGTAACAACTGGCATGTTCTCAAACTTGTATCTGCTCTAACTAGTATCTACGTGAACTGGTATCCTCATAAACCAAGCAGTGGTGGTGCCAGCAGGGGGGCAGGGTGGGCATTTGCCCACCCATCAGACAGGCCAGGACCCCCCCCCCCTTGTCATCCAACAATCAACTAGGTCGTCGGACCAAAAATAAAAAAATATTTGTCTATCCAAAATACGCTATTTTGATTGCTAATCCCAAATATTGTGCTCTAAAGGCACATTTAGGACCAAATTAAGCCATAAAAACTCTCCCCATGAACCCTAGCGAGATTTTTTTTTTACTCCGGGCTGTCGACCAAGGCTTCGTCGTCGCCTTGGATCGGAGCCCTCAGTTTGACACGTCAGGGCCCTTGTCAACAAATTTCTGGCGCCACCGCTGAAATGAAGAATTTTTTACTTTTGGTCTAAGATGTTGTTATTTTTATTATTATTAATACTACAGTTCTACTAATGTTATATTATCATAATGTTATTATAATTGTATTGGTCATTTTAATAATATTTTTGTGGTCAACGGTGTAAATGTTGAAGCAATACAATTTATTTATTTTAAGTATTTATTATTTTTCTAACATATTTATTATTATTAGAAGTGAATGATGCACTGTTTTGTTTTGTTTTGCAGGGAGTAAGACAGAGCATTACATGAAGCATAGACCAGATAAAGTACAAATCTGTACACACCTTGGAAATTAAGTCCCCACCACATCCCACCTATCATCGTTGGACTATTTTGTGCGTGTGTATGTATGCAGACGTGTAGAGTTGGTTTATAATTGTTTGTGCTCCATGTTACAAGGGTTCCTTTTCAGTGTTGACTAGTTTTTGTTGTTGGTTTCACAATATTTTATCCATCCAAGTTCTCTAATCTATTTAGATGTTTGGCGATCAATTAGACTGAATCCCTGACAAAGATTGTAGAATAAACAAAAGATGTTCTCATAAAACATATTTTAATATTCATACCATAGAGTGTATGAAACATATTATATTATATATAAATATATATTATTATATATATATAATAAATTTCAATAATCAATTAAACATTTCATTGTATCATATGAAACATATATCAATGTTTCATATCATATGATACATTGAAACCTTGAATAGAAGTCCAGGGCCTCTTTGATGGGCTTATTTTCAAGATTACTTTTGCAAACTACAGAGGAAGCTTCCTTTAAAAATGAATGCTGTAAATTTTGGAATTGCTACTATACAACATTTTTTAAGTATGTAATTCAAAATTCTGTTTAATATTTTTATAATTTTAACCTTCTAGTACTATAAAATATTATTGATACTAACATGCTATCAAAATAATAGGATAATGACAGTGTGAATGTAGGTACTATCTCGAAAGAAGCTAATACACTGTATTATCTGTATTAGAAGCCCATGGGCTTTTTTGAGATAGATTTCTTTTCGAGATTACTTTTACAAACTAAAGAGGGGGCTTCTTTCAAGATGGGCTTCTTCTCGAGATTAAGCCCATAGGGCTTCTATTCGTGGCATTCTATGACAGTTATTTCAATGTTTTATATTATGGAATATTTAAAATAATATGAATGTTTTATTGTTTTATATAATATATATTTAACATTTTTAATAGTTTAATTTTTATCATATATAAACTTATTTAATATATAAACCATATATTTTAATAGTCATATAATAGAGTTTCAAAAACTATTAAACTCTTATTAAGACCATTTCAAGACTTTTTAAATATCTGTCAATTGAAGGCATAACTGAAATAACGTCTACAATATGGAACATATTTCATTTTATTTATAAAATTGTATAACTAAAATACTGGCATCATAACTGTGGAACTGTCACTGGTGAAATCAGGTTGTGACCTGTATGTCGTACTGGTGCAGTTTTCATTAATAATGTATAAATCATTTTAACATTATAAAGTAATACAAATAACATTTTTATTGTCAATTACTGATAATATATACATTGGTTAATTGATCTTTCATATATTTTTGATTGATTAATTAATTAATTGTAATAAAAATAAGGTTACATTTATATAGCGCATAATGCTTCTATGCGCTTTAACGTAAACAGAAAAAGGAGAAAAAAAAAACGAAGAAGAACTATAACATAAAATAACCTAAAACTAACCAAGACTACCATGAACAGTGAAAACCATCACCACCACACCATTCACCAGCAATTTAAAGTGCAAGAACCGCCATTACATTATTCACAGTGTGCCATAATGGTGTGGTTATCTAAAATCAAAAACAAACATCAGAAAATGAGAAGAAATTTACTAATTCATTGATTGAGTTTGATTGATTGATTATTTGATTGATTGACTGACTTTTTAATTATTGATCTAACCACAATCACAGTTAATTTTTTCTCAACTATCAACATAAATAGTTTTTCTTTGCTGTCTTTTGGAGTGAAGCTGAATACCATTTTTCAGATGTCATGCTCCTTGTTGGCAAATATAAACAATTGGTCATTTATCAAAGTTTACTAAAATAACATTTAATACTTTCAAAACTAAATGGTCAGTTTGTATTTATCTTTTGTTAGTCCTATTTAGTTTTTTAATAATCCCAAATTGGTAATATTAAGATAGTTATAATTTTGACTAACCAATTAGCACACAGAGCAACACACATACCAACAGATCCTCATGCAGTCCATTCAATTTAGAATTTCCAAAAACACACAGTGGCATTACTAAAAAATTGTACAAAATAAGAAAAAAAATAGTAAGAGAATGATATAAAATAAACCAAAAAAATTATTAAAAATTGTTATA
>NW_022704992.1:2588791-2649950 GCF_011630105.1 Anneissia japonica | reverse complement strand
ATATATATATATAATAATGTTTAAATATATAAATATATGTTAAAATTTATTTGTGTACATATTCTGCCTATATGTGTATGTATATACTTATATATAAGCAATTATTGTTAATGTATAATAGGATGTATGTATATTTAGTAGATATAAAAGGTATATTAATATAATTTAGGAGTGGTGTGTGCTAAATACCTATTGATTATAAAGCTATCGTGTATATTATGTGTAAACTGTCATTGATCGGTGCTTTAAATTTTGATTTTAAAATTCCAAAGATAATGTTAATCAAATATTATATGATGGGTTGAATAATTATACAATATTAGGAATTGGTATGCACATGAAAACAAATATTGAGAAATTTACAAATTTATTTTGGAATAGCATTAAGATGGTGTCAACAAAGTTAATTACTAATTGTGATTGCTTTGCTGTATTCCTTTCATACGTGGCTGCCATGTTATACTTTGGCATTGTAGACCATTACATTGTTATTATAATTTTGAAATAATTTAGAAGTTATGAGAGGATCCACGATGAATGTCGATAAAATTTGTTTCTATAAAATCTACACATTATCGCCGACTTTTGTCGACTCTGGTCGGTCGAAGCGGGGAGTTCCCGATTGTGTCGGGGACGGCTTGACAGTACAACAATAGCAGCAAAAACGCTGTAGTGACAGTGTAGCGATTTTATGGAAATCATGCTTAACATGTTTTTTTTAGTGCACGAGTTTTTCATATTAATTATATGACGTACCATTAAAGTTTAATTCATGCGAAAAAATATCATTACTGAATTAATTTTAAGCCAGAAAATGTGCAATTGTAACACAGGGATTGTGGGCTTCTCTTCCCTTGGCCGGCTGGAACTGCCACATTGTATGGTACTCTATTTATTTATTTATTTATTTAGAAAATGCTTTTGCAACAGCGGCATCCATTACAATAATGGTGCATCCAAAACTAAAGTAATAAAAAGAAAATAAATACATACAAGTAATTAAAATTGCCAAACAATACAATGTAGAAAAAGTCACAAAATAAAACATAAAAGCATTGAAATTAAAATTACATTCGACAAGACTTAATCTCTAATCTCTTGGCCCATGCCTTTTTAAGGTATGATTTGCAAAAATCATCAAAAAGCTTATGGACCATGTTAATTGAATTATTTGGAAGATTAGGTACAAACTCAGTGCAATCTCCACCTAAAGTAAAGGTACTGTATATTGGTAAATTAATAGTTATAATCCTATATCTATTGTACCCATTAGTTTTGTTTCATATTGTCTCCTGTTACGCCATTCATGTTTTTTAAACGTTAGTTATATTTTTTTAACTTGATTTATGTTTACAATTTAGCAATATCAATGCAGTTTTAAGACCTTTATTTGTATTGTATTAGTTACTATCAGCGAGTAATCTATTATTTCATAACGCGTTATACGCAAAATGTATGGCGTCATTTGGTGGATCAGTACAATTTGAACTTTATTCGATTTACTGTGTCGGTATCGTGATGATAAGTAAAACAAACATGTTCTGTTTTGTGTACAATCGTGTACGTGCTATTGAATTTAGTATCTTCCCTCCCACAGTACATTAAGAGTAGAATACAATGTAAGTTTGTAGATCGTATTTGCGATGATTCGTCGAATTGTCGTGTTTAGAAATTAGTAGAATGATACATTAATTATATTCTATGCATAATAATTTTTTTTCATTAAGTTCTAATTTATTTTTTGTTTTCCTTTTTGACGGGAATAAATGAATAAAAATATAATACAAAATAACCGTGTCATTTTGTGAAGTTGAAGTTGACACATAAGCTTAATCATTAAAAAAATGAACACTGATGAAAATGGCTATAAATCTGACGATCTTATTATACTGGATTATTGTTTTTGTTTTGATAGACCATGGAAATTTTACCGTCTTCAGTATGGCCCCAATCACACCACCAATGAAAACAATAAGAGCCACAAAATATGAACACAACAAAAACAATTTAATAAATATTCATATTTTCATATCAAAATTTACAATATATGTCTAGATAACAACATAAATATATTGAAACAAACAGACGATACTTAATTTAGGCTTTGGAAGTATAGGATAAAGTGGAACACCTCGAACTTTCGTCTTACAAAATATAATAATAATGTAAAATATCAACATGGAAAACGCATGTTACAGATGGTTATATAGGCTAAGAAGAGAAATTTGAAGCAAAATTAATCTGTTTGAAGCGAAGTCTAAAGCTTTATTGAACCATCATTCAGTGGTTCTTGTTTAAGCCTGATTTTAAATACCTGGTTATGGAAGATTAAATATGGAAGATAAACAATAATGATTATTAAAAGATTAGGTAGATTACTTTACTGCCAGATCATAAGATACAGTGGCGTACCATAAAGATGGGTGGGGTGCACACAATTTAGATTCTCCCACTCGAAATTTTTACTGAGCAAATCACCTTGTATAATCATCCAATTCCTATTTAGGTATTTCCCATCTCACTAAACCATCTTCCCCCTCATCCCCACCCCCTGACCTCTTCTTCCCTTGTCCGCTTCTCCCCATCATCCCACCATGTCAATACTCGCTATAGATACAACACTGAATACACGTTTCATATAATAATACAAACAGATCCACTCTTCTGTACCCTTTTATTCTTTGACTCATTGGTGTTCTGAAGGAAAGAAATAACCAATATGCAATTATAATTTTATATTAACAACATTAATTTATCCAATGATTATTTGTCGTGAATTGTCAGTGCCAACTCTGTGGCACAATGCGTTACCATCATGTATATTCTGTTTTATTCATTTCAATGTCGATCCACGTTGATTTTTACTTTTAGTAATATAGAGAGGTTGGTAAAACACGACCAGCCATACATTTAATGTAAATGTAGACTACCCATTTTGCAAAGGCACAAGTTGTAGGCCTACTTTTAAAAAAAAAGGGGGAAAAAAGCACTTCCAAAAAACAGGATCTCTATATACCGTAGCTCTTTGGTGTATACTGTGAAAATAAGCTCGTTCACACGTTTTTTTTGTTTTTGACATGATAATTATGTAGGCCTTTTAGTATTGGATGCAGCCAGTAGCATGAATGTACGGCTAAATTAACTAATTTTAAAACCTCAGTGCCCCTGATAAACATACCTGCCAGTCGCTGTCATCAAAATCAACAAGATCACCCTCCGTTTGACATGGTTCCTTTGGGGTCTACCATTAAGAAAGAAGTAATAATTCATAACGTGCTTAACCGATGTAAATTTATTTCTGTAGGCTATAATATTATTTCATAATATATTAACGTTTATCATACCTCACTTTCTTTGTTTTCCTTTGTATTATCTACACTGTTTTGAGTATCTGATGTTTCATTTTCCTGCTGAAAATAAATGTGATAATGGTTTGTATAGAAATCTAAGATAACATATTTGGAGTTCATTTGACAAGTTGACACGAAAGCATTTTGAAGACGTTACATTGGAGATGTGGCCGCTGGAAGTAGTCTGAGTACGCGTCTTTAGGCAATCATATAATTTGTCTTTATTTCTTCTATTATTATAATTGACGAATACGGGTATTATAGGTAATTCACATATATTCAACAGAGTGGACATTTTTTCTCATTTATTACAAACTAAAACATCCATCTGTATTTGAAATCTTCAATTACAACTTGACAACCTGTGTCTTTTAAGTTCCATTTGGCTATTCTTACAAGAGAAAATTACATTTAAGTATGTGTATTAACTGTAGACCTACATTAGTATGGAAAGATCTTTTAATTACAGACCCGTAAGGAACCGTCACGCGCCAAGCCCCGCCCCTTAGATATCGATGCAGGTTCCACAAAACGACCGGAAACACAGTTTGTATAACACAGGTGTGTTTGTGGGACGTGCGCGTTTTCCTGGCTTAGTTGCTAAGTTCAATCAATAGACGCTTCCACTAAGCCCCGCCCCTTGGATAGTGTTGCTAAGGTCCCACAAAACGACAGTGGCAGCATACGGCCCGGTTAGCAGGATCCAGATAACAAACATACGCGCTTACCCTTCTTGCGGTTCATACAACACAATCCCCGATGCAGATACCAAGAAAATGATGATCTGATCACTAGCCAATAGGAAACTAGAAGTTGGAAAAGCGTACGAAACGCGCTCAACTTGCTAACTGATAGCGCTCGCTAATCGTTAGCGTATCCGGTGGTGGTAACTGATTGTTTGGTTAGCGATATGTTTTTTTCATATACGAGAATTGCCAATGAAGAAGAATTTAGCAGGGTAAGTTGCTAAATACAACGGGTTTAGCCGAGGGAACGTGACTTCATATGTTGACGTCATGCATAATTTCAGCTATAGTTCTTAGGATCCCTGGAATATTATCAATTTATGGGGTCTACATTTGCAATATTTTAAAAATAGTTTCTATTTCAAAGGTACTTCTTTTTTAAATTCCATGTCTATGGTCTTTTGTGATGTCTCTGTTAGCAGTTTTAAATCTCGTCGATTATTTAATACAGCAATATCACGATTAAGTCATGTTATGTCTTTTTCTTAGAGATTTTAATTTTTATAGTTTTTTTTTTATATTTCTCTTTCCTTTTTATATATTTGTATTTACTGTTGAGGGCCTCTTTAAGTCAGCTTCGCTGTGAGAGCCCCCTCGTGAAATATTATTTAATAAATAAATAAATACACAGAATGAAATAATACATAGGCCTAGTTAGTCTTTAGCGGTAGGGATTAGGCCAAAGAAAAAAAATGAAAACAACTCAATGGTCTATACCACTAGTACTACAATGCTGTACTTCGTCTGTGGATTTTCTAACATTAATCCCATGAACAATGATCTTACTGGAAGAGAAAACGGTTACCGTAGTTCCCGATCCGGATACTAGGGCTCTCGTGTGAACCTGACCAGTAAAAACATATGCAAACACGTGCGTTTGTGAGACGCGCACGTATTCCTTGCCCTGTTCTGATTGGTCAATTGTTAATTTTGATTGACACGGCAGAAAGGTCAATCTGGAATGGTCTATTCTACAAGATTTCATCTAGAGTGAATACATAGGATCTACTAAATGAATTAATGTAGATCTGGTCATGTTCTGTATGTGCTGCTTGCTTGCACAATATTAATAACAGTACTCGAACAGGAACATATCTCACCTTTGATTTCGTTAATGAAGCGTCAATGAGCTGTGTAACTTCGTTTAGATCCATATTGACAGATAATGTCCGAGCTGTTGTATGTATTGTATCACCCCCGGACTTGTCTTCACACTGTGGAGGGATTGATGTTATAAGTTGTGTCGTTTTGGATAACACATATGTTATAAAACATGTTCTTCTCATCATCTTCATTTACTGTACAGAACCTCTTTGAGTTTAGTAGCAATTAAGTTCCCCCACCTCTTCGCATAGCCAAATTATTTACGCCAAGCGAGTTATGAACATAAAATAAAAATATGAGCTTTCATGACGTAGGGGAGGAGTACTGCATTCTCAATGATTGCACCCACTCCGCCCGAAAACCAACCTACACCCCTGTTGGAACCGGGTTTTGTTGTTGTTGTTGTTTTTTTTTTTTGTGGGGGGGGTTTGGGTGGGGATGTTTTTCCTGCTTCCCTATTGAATTAGTAACTGGTAATGGATGGTCGGATGTGGTCTTATGGTTTCCTTAAAACATAAATACCACGCACCTGAATCGCGTAAGTGACGTCAGCTCCTTTCTCAATGAGTAATTTAGCAACGTTTATCGACTTAAAGCAGATAGTCAGCATAAGAGCACTGGCATTCGGCATATCAGATTGGTCCGGATCCTATAACGAAAAAATCCAACAATAGGTCTACTGAGGACAGTTACACTTTTAACTCATTTATTTACCTCGTCCTCAATGAAGGAAGAACTACATAGGGCCTACTGTGTGTAATTTCATATTATTTTACTTATAAGTTGCGTTATTGAGTTCCGCGACAGATGGAAACACAATGAGGATGTTTTTAAAGGGGGAAAGTCAATGTAAAAATAGGCTTCGTTTTTTGTTTTTGTTTTTTCTTATAACTTAAAATATTGCTATTTGTTATATAGGTGATTTTTTTTAAAATTATAAACAACTAACCGTGTATTTTCCATTTATATTTGCACCTTTGGTTATTGCTGCCTCGGCGTCTTGAACATTATCAACCTTTGCCGCTGCTAAAAGCTCCTGTAAAATAATAAACCAACGACTGCTTAATATTGTGTCCAACAACGTAGCTCAATTTTTGATTCGGCAGGTTAACTGTGATGATAACATTGACTAACTATATATTTTATGTTGTTATACACACACACACATACACACACACACGCACACCCACACACACATATAAAACTGTCTCTTATACACATCTAGATGTGTATAAGAGACAGTAACTTACTTTATTAGCAGACACTGTCTGCTCGATGAGTTGCGCTAATGAATTGAGTTCTTTTTCGTTCGCAAGTTCCACTGCTGTTTTCTCCGTTTTGTCGACCTGATAAAACGAATGAGTTAAGTACTTTCATATTTCTCATAATAAATATATTATTATGTGTCCAAACCAAATTTTACTGAGTTACTGCAATAACGATAAAATAAGCCCCTCCCCCATCCAAAAACAAAAAATAAATATAGGATGGAGGTTCAGATGTAAACAGTTTGAATATCAATGAGCGTTACGTACAGTGACAGAGCAAGTGAGATCTGCGCCCCTGGAGATCAACATCCGGGCAATCTCTTCATGATTGTTTTCGATAGCTAGCATGAGCAGAGTTTTCTTTGTCATGTATCCGCCCTGAAAAAACAATCGGAGCCAATTCTAACAACTATAAAAATATAGAATAATAATATGCGAGATGAACAAAAGAGATGCGTCTTATAAGCCGGCGATTTATTAGATTAGAAATAAGGCATGGGCTTACAAGGAAGTTTGGAAGAACATCAGTATTATCATGAAAGATCTTCATTCTTGTCATACGAATTATTTAATTTAACCCCACGGAAGTTATTCGTAACAATACAAAATGATATTGCGGTAATGAGTTAAAATATCCGAGTTTTTACCTGACTCTCATCGACATCGGCTCCTTCATTTAAGTATTTTTCAACGTTTGATCTATCTCCATTCAGGACGGACTCGATTACATTCTGTAAGAAAGCGAAAGTTAGGTTAGGTATTTTAGAGATGATGATTTTGTTCAATAGCCATTAGTTACGATCGACAATTCCACACAGGTGTTTTACCGCATAGGCCTACGTTCGTCATCACGGCTGGGCATGTAATTTTGATCTTTTTTGTAGCATAGCATTAAATAAAGTATTGACCATAACAACTTGCAATGAGGAACGGCAACATTTCCGTCGATTCATTAAAACCAATGGACCTTTCCGGCGTTTCAAACAAAATTAACAACTGACCAATAAAAAAAACGTGTTTACTTACGTAAGTCTACGCTTCGCTGTCAATTTGTGGAACATTAGTAAGAGTAAAGAGCGAGGCTTAGCGGATAGGTCCGATTCGTAAAGTTGTTAAAACAGAATAGAAAATCGCAATATGACAAACATTTTATTATCAGTGGGTCTTGTGTTAGGATGATTAATTTTTAGGCTACTTACTTCTCGAAGTCGCTGTTTAACACTCCAGTTATCACTCATCTCTACCTGTGACTATGCTTATATTACATCAGAGCAATTGAACTTCCAAGATCATAGGACTCTAGAAATATTTTTGGAGAAAACGTAAAGAAAACGTGAGACTGAATACAAATATAATAATTATATAAGTTGAGTTTGTGTGTGGGGTGGGGGGGGGGTAACGCCTGTTTATCCCCCTCTAAAGCCGCCCTTGTCTATATTATGATGTTCAACACCAGTTGAACTCCAATCGACAACTGTTGTAGTTTTGCATTCATCGTTCAATCACAAAATGATGTGTTTGCATAACCTTGCTGTGTGGCGAGATCGGATGGAAAATAGGCCTACAATCACTAAAAATCCATAGGCCTACTAACATTTACACAGCCGCACCTAAACACAATAAAAAGTAAACGACAGAAACGATAAGATAAACGTTAGTAATACCACAGATCCTAAGTAATACTATTCCATTTAATTTGTTTTGCCGTTGCTAAGAAGCAGTTCTCTGTCTAAATGATATCGGCAAACATCAACCTATTTGCAAGATTGATAAACTGCTCATGAAATTGCGAAATATATGTCTTATAGACAAGAGCTGGCTGAATGAAAAAAAAAAATGTTGGTGTTTATGTTTCTACGCAGACACTCATGAAACTCTGTAAGAGGTAGAATCAATAATGATACCTCATGGTTTCTTATCCCCTTCGTTCAACAACAAAACGACGAAGAATATTATACCGCCGGATCAATACATTTGCAGTTTATTGTTGTGTGTACGGAAATAACGGGGTGGCAATAGACAATAATATTCACCTTGCCTGTCGTAATTATTGCGTTGATTTTAATGGCAGACTTTCTCTAATGAAACGTATTTCATTTCCTAACGATGTCCTCAGATTATCTGAAGAGTATGTTCCGGAGAAACCATTAATATCTTTTATGCTATTACGAATAATGATCATTGCATAAGTAATTACGTATGAACCTTTCATTCGATTCTAAACATGGCTATACGGATATAGATATTATTATTTGTTGTCATTATCGTGCATTATGCAACGCAATTAGCTTCACGTTCGCACGATATCATAATGTTTGTATTTAATGTTTTTGGTTAAATGTTTATCTTGTGCTAAGTCTCATAGCAAGAACAATTTCTATGTGTATTCTAGTACTATATAATTTAAAATTTTATTTAAATTAATCTTCATGTTACACTATATAAAACATACACATAACACAAATCAATTTTATTTAATTAATCTTCAGAAATACAAATTATAAACACCAAGCACATAACACAAATCTGTGTATAAAAACCATCGTGGATCTAAATAAATTAATATTAAAACTAGCTACAGTAGGTAGACCTGTGACACTGGCTTAAATGGGTACAAATAAGACTCCACTAACGTTTTACATATTAATTAACATAGGCCTATTAAAAAGAACAAACACGGCAAAATGGAATATGATGTACTCAAAGCCTATAAATTCCGACATCAATAATATTCAGTAAACGCCATATAAGAACGCTGCCGTGATATGTTTTTGTTAACGTGAAGGAATTTGATAGGCGCCCTACATTAGAATTTGCAACACTCTTAGGTAACATACATTATACACATACATTAATACATAAAATCAATGACTCACCGTTTTGCCAACTCCAAACACAATGCTGTCGGCGTAACACTGTTTTTTTTTTTGTAATTTATTATACAGAGCCTAAATTTTTTTTTCTCTGCGATATAGGCTTATACTTTTAAAGATCTTCCAAGGAGGTGAACACTGCCGTAGATGCCCAACCATAGCGTGTTTATAGTAACCCTGACTACAACATGACGCTTCAATAAGCTTGTACAATGATCGCCGTGAATGACACTTAAGAGGATAAATAAATAAAAGCTCACCTAAACTACTCAACAACTGATGACGTCATCCGCTCAACAGCCAATCGTAAAGCTATTTAAAGATCTAATAAAAGGATCGATCTATATCGATCAAAAGCCTACTTTAATTTATTTATTTATATTAAATAATCAGCACCAGTATAATAAGGATAATAATGTTGCGGAGTGCCATTTAGAATTACATAGGCGGGTCATGGACAAACAAAACAACATAGGCCCTACACACAATAAAGATGCCATCTGACACAAACACACACCAACCAGTGGCGTAACTACCGCAGGTTCAACAGGTTCATTGAACCTGGGCCCCGACCGCCAGGGGCCCCGATCTGTAAGGGCCCACCCCTTTATAAACAAAAAATAATAAAGCAATGTTTTATTTTGACATTTAACCATTTGCTTCCTTCCAGGTAAGTAATGTTGGAACCAAAATAACTCATTTCCTTTACATCCATAGTTTTCAATATATTTTTAGTAGCAATGTAAGATTTATTGTGTCAAAACACTTTGCAATATCAACATCATTTCGCGGTCATTGGCGGATCTGGAGGGGATTCAGGGGGGTCCTCACCCCCCCCCCCCCCCCCCCCCCCCCCCCCCCCCCCGGGGAAAAGAAAAAGAAAAATTCTAGACCCGTGAGCTGAAATGTTTCTTGTTACAATGGGAAAATTGAAGTCGGGATTCATTGAATGTTTTCAAGAGAGGGAAAGAGCCGACCCTCTTTCTTATTGGGGTTTTTTGAAACACACTTACTTCCTCCTAAATTTGAACCCAGATCCCCCTTGTTTATTAATGGATTTTGGTCGATCATTACACGGTTTCTTTCTGAATGCATATTGGTCAACATCTATAAGGTCATTTTCATTGACTGGTCTATAATATTGTTAATTGCTTGTTACCTTTACTGTACCGTACCTTATATATGGGGTACAGTCATTGAGACTTTCCAATCGTTTGGAACAATACCATTCATTAATGATTTATTCATAATGGAACAAGAGATTTTGCGATATAGCGTGATGCAAGTCTTAGTAGCCTAATATTGAAATTATGAACATCAAGGTTATATTCAGATAAACATACATTTTCATTAGCCCCCAGATACAATTCCCGTAAAATTTTGTGTTTGAATACAATTTGGATTTTTCCATTCTGTTTCGACTTCTTTAATTGAGTTTAAAATTTCTGTTCCTATATTACTAAAATAATCACTAAATTTTTCACAATCAAGATTTGGATGAATATTGTTTGAATTTTTGTTTTTCCCTATAATTTATTCATTTCATCCACAAACGTTTGGTACCACGTTTATATTTATTTTCAACTGATTGGATTTTCGAATTTTATACTTGTGCATTTGTATTTAAGTAGGCTAAACGATAATTATAAAAGGTGTCTGGCAGTCATGTTTATCGGATAAGTGCTGTTTGTTTTGCTGTTTGTTTTGCATGATCTAATGATCAAGAAATTAAGTAAAAATACAATGAGATACAGTCAGAATTTGTGTTCAGGTGATCCATTTGGTTTTATTTAGCTTAATTATATAAAACTAATGTATTAAATAAAGAAACACCAATTAAATAAATATCGAATGTGCTTTTGTTTTGGTCATTTTTGTTTTGTTTTTTGGGGTTTTTTTGTTTGTTTGTTTTTTGTTTTGGTCAATTTTTGGCAATTTCTTTCAAAACACGTACCCCCCATAGATCATCATGTAGGCCCAGGTTTATAACATAACATTAAAGGTTCTTATTGATAAACAAGTATGCAATGCAACAGCCCAAAAAATAAACAATATGAAAGCAGAAATGGAGTACACTATATTGAACGAGGTAGGCAGATGATGTAGATACTGAGTGTAAGAATTAAGTATCTATATAGAGTCATTCCTCTCAGTGGAAAGCGTGGATCCACCAATTCTTCCTACTGTAAGGAGGAAAGAGGGCGCACGTTATATTAACCTTACTGCCCATTGGAAGAAAACACACTTCTCACATCGTGAGGCTCACAAGTGAGGATTATTACAAATATTTCTTAATTCGGGATAATCCACGAACGTCAGAGTTTTTTTTTTTCATTCCCAGTGGATTCTTCTGGTGGTGATGGCGCAGACTCCCCTACTATTTTCCGAAGAGTATAGACCTATGTCTTTCTTAACGTGCTCATGAGTCACATTGCACACATAACCATAATGTCTGTTCGCAAGACGGTGCTTGCATTTTGTTAAATATTCGCACCTGTACTTGTATTCAGCCCTCTAGCTTAAACTTAATGAGCGTATTTAATTGAACGTGTACGGTAGCATGATGGTTCAGGGTGCGCATACAGTCTTGCTCGGAATGATGATTTGGCGGTAGGGGGTACGTCTAGAGCCCACATCACCTTAGGGGGAGGCGAGAAAATTTTGAGAATATGGTCCTCTAGTGATCGGAAATTGCACTCTCATACCTTTAAAATCTTACCAGTAATTCATATCAACAATGCAATACATGAATCATTTTTCTTAATACAACGATCGCAACGTCCGCACCCCCACCCCCACATCCGCCCCAGGCAGTAGTACCACCAGTTTTATTTAGCTGACTGAGCTAAACTGACTTAATTTGACTTTCTGACTTGAGCGTATATCTAGGCACATTATTTATTAAAAAAAAAAAAAAAAAAAAACAACTCAAAAACTCCAAAACACGAAACTCCTGCTGCTTGAACATTAGATTAATTGCAAATATGAAATTAAATATATAAAAATATAGATGCACTTGCAGACAAAAGAGAAAGTTTATATATATATATATATTTTTTTTATAGCATTGCATGTCTATTATTAATAAAGCAATGGTAAAAGGTCATGCATAGCACATTCCACGCGGTTTAATAAGCTTTCATTTAAAAAAAACCCCTAAAATTTTGCCACATAAAAGAGTAAAACTTATTTTCTTATTATTATTGGAACATAATGTGGAACGGCGTTATTATAAAGTTTTAAAAAGCGCCGTTAAAATGATTTAAAAAAGCGCCGTTAAAATTGAGTTTTAACGGCGTTAAAATAAGTTTTAATGCCGTTAAAACAGAGCAAAAAAGCGCCGTTAAAATAGAGTAAAAAACGCCGTTAAAATCTTATTTTAACGGCGTTAAAATAAGTTTTAGCGCGTTAAAATAAGATTTAACGCCGTTAAAATAAGTTTTAACGCCGTTAAAACAAAATTAACGCGTTCTCATTATGGCCCCGATGGCTAACCATACACGTACGTAATTGGCGTCAGAGAGTATATACTCTTTGTTGGCGTATACCCTGGATGTAATTTCGGAAGTGAAAATTACCATAGCGACATCAATAATGTGAATAAGTTAGTAGGCTCTAAAACTCCGTTTCTATTTAATTAGTAATCTGAATACGCTATCTGTAATATTATTGCGACCGCAGGGCGTCTAGGCATTATACTATGTAGCTCTCTGCTGCTGTGAATATCGCTCGTCGGTAGTTTACATGGCGGCTATGTTTTGTTGTGAATATACCAATCAAACATGACTGATTTTTGACAGTTATATATCTTCCACACTCATGAAAGATGAGTTCGGAAGAGTTTGGATTAGGTGCTACCGGTGTGGTAGGGTCTCCTGTTAGAAACAGTACCGGTAAGTAAGATAATCAAGATTTAAAATACGATACCGAATTGTTGGGATTGCCATTCTGAATCCGTATTATTGTATGTGTATTGCTGATAAGGACGCTAGAGCACCTGGTTTACCAATGGGTATCGTCCTTCAATAAATACCCTTTGTACTGTAATTGTAATGTAGGCTCACCACTTTGTTTTAACGGTTGAGGAGGAGACGGTTAAGCCTTTCGCTCCCACTAATTGTTGGCTACAATAGCATGTTTGGTTTTCTTCATGCCGATTATATTATTCGATTTTTGTAGTATATTTACCTGGCCTTGGCCTAGGCCTGTAGTAAGGTTGAGCCTACACCGGGGGGCCAACACAACTCATCACGACATACTGTACAGGCAGTCTCTCTCTCTCTGGGTCTGTGCTGTTGGTGGATGGAAGTAAGCTAGCCCGGAACTAGAGAAGACGAACTAGGGACCTAGATAGGTCTAGAATGCTATAGGCTAGGCCTAGGCCATGTGGCTTTGTACTTTTTAACGATAGAAATAAGATAAGCTGAAATATAGCCATGTTAATATTATTATCACGTTGACTACCAGACCTTTTTTTAAGGTTCCTTCCTGTGTGCCAAAACAAGTTTACATGTACAAACACACTTTTTTGAAATTTTATCAAGTCAAAGGCTATACTGTATCATCAAAATGATGTGTCTAATAAATTGGCTTGAAAATATTAATTTTGGGGGTGGGGGGGGCAAGTAAACTCGTCGACGGCACTGTGATAGACCTTTTTATTGTCTATGCCAAGTGCGAGTTATCTCGTCTGCTTTTTCCATGGTTTGGTATATGTTCAAAGGGCACCCCCACTTGTGCTGCTCGAGTGTATTACCGGCAACATAACACAACAAACATACATACGTCATTTGTACGTTATCGTCTGTATCTTCCCCAAACTACCAGCCGTTGAGTCTGTGATTCTACAATGTATAACAAAGAAGTTATAAACGCTAAAATGTTACCCCAATTTTGACGAGTATACTGTCCCTGGCACCCTCAGCAACACCCTGTGGGCGAGTATACTTGTCGCTGGCAGACAATGTGTTATAGTTAATATTCTAAATTCCTCCTCTGTTTTATCAAACACAAACCCAAACCTTACTGAGCAACTGCTGTACTACTGAACAATAGCTTTATATAGCTTTTTCAATAAATAATGTATCAAAACATAATAATTTCAGATTAACAACATGGAAGTTAATCATTTAAAGTTGTCAGATAATGTGAATCTCCATTCATTAGGAAAAAAAATGAATGGACATTTTCCGAGGGGAGGGGGTTCTCTGGGCATGGGGTCCAGAATCGAAGCCCTGGTGGGATCAGGAAAACCCACTAAAGCCAGAGGAGTTTTGTGTTTTATGTGTCTAACTAATGCCATAAAAGCAGATACAGTATGTTTGAAAAAAGTATGCAGCAAAACATTCCATCTGAGTGGGTGCATTAGTTGGGTTGTACTGTAGGACTCGTTCAGAATTCGAGGGGGGTTCGCCAGAAAAGAGGGGGTTTCCTAGAAAAGGGCGTTCGCCTGAACCATAAATAAGTCCCCTGGCTACGGGCCTGCATAAAATTGCTACATGCTATCACTGACTCTTTTTGGCAATGCAGATTATTCTTTCTAGTGTGGACAGCTACAGGATACAACTATTCCAGTTATTACGCTGTGCTGTAGTGATAGTGCACAGTAGCGATTTTATGGAAACCCAGCTTAATAGGATTTTTTATGATGAATGATTAATATTGTTCATTTGTCCAAATTCTTCAGCTGTCTTATTAGTCACAAGACACAATTTTATTAATCAAATCTATTCATGCAGATAGCCTGATCGGACAAAAAAAAACAAAAAAAAAACCCAGAAAAACCAGCCAGACGCAGACACATAAATAATTGTAAACTTCCGCCAACATTACTATAAAAAAATGTTTTGAAATGTAAGTTAATGTTGCTATAATCTTACTATCATGTTTTAATATTCAAAACAAAAATCATAGTAATTAAACTCATCATTATTGTCAAAGCTAAAAAGTATCATCGAATACTCAGTTTGTAAATTGCGAACTCTTTGTTTCAAAAGTTCATTAAAGATGCCATATGACGTAAGTGCAAATAGAAAAATTTATTAGATTATCACTTCTGCCCGCATCTAAAATTCAGGAAATATTGATGCGGAAATAAAAATAAAACTTTTTTGCTGCATCAAGTATTTCAACAGCATAAAAATAACTATGTAATTTTGTGACTTCAAATACATTTTCCTTAAAAAACTATAAAATTAAACCAGTTTTTATACAATATTTATTACAGGCCAAATATAAACAGTCCCTCCCTCATCAATAAAAACAAAAGCAAAATAATCGATTAAAAAAAAAAAACCGCCCTCCCTCATCCCTCATCAATTTTTTTTAAAAAAGAGTGATAATCTAATATTTTTTTCTATGTTCCCTAAATGGGAAAACCTTTAAAATTAAATTAAATCATGGAATAGCTCATTTTTAATATTTAAAACAAAGGCAAAGTAGACCTAATTACAAAATAATACACAGAAAAAATGTTCACTGATTTACAGACTATACTACATAAAGTATTAAAAATTATAGACCGAACAGCAATACAACACTAGTATAATCTGAATTGAGGAAGTTTAGGATTTCCGATTGGATACTCAGAATTGTGATTTCCATGTGTGTCTATACTGTACGTGTTTAAGTTAGTAAAATTTTAAGTGGGCCTTCTGTATGTTGGAGAACAAAAAGTGTGCCTTGTACACACTTTATTGGTGTAAGTGTACTACTAAATTGTGTTTGCAGTAGCCGGTGTTAAAGTGTGCAAAGGTGGCGTTATTGTTATTAATTGTTATTGTTATAAGTTAATGTTGCCAACCTGGGCTGGTTGTAAGTAAAAATGATAATAAACCAAAGTGACACCAAAGCAGCAATAGTAATTAACTAAAATGGCAGTATTATACACAGTAAAACCAACAGTACCAGGACTATAAATAGAAGACTGAGCCAAAGGATATCACCATACTGCAGTTCTTTCTTTCTTATTTTCCAATTACTGTACATCTGTTCACTTGTTTTGTGCGTAGAGACCCTCATATTTTGTGCTGTGTAAACGGATAACTTTTTATCTGATGACTACAAAGTAGGTCTAAATAAAATTGTAGGAAAATAAAGTAAACATTGTTATTAAAAGGTTTTATCAAAATATGTAATTACTGTACTTTATTAAAGGTTAAGTAAATTGTAAATAATTGTTAAAAAAGATTATGCACACTAAAAAGTCCTGGCCTATTAGTATTATTTTATTTTGTTAAACTGGTTTTAGGCTGAAAACCAATAATTGCCAAGCAGAGAAAATTCTGTTCCATGACAGGAATTGAACCAAAGACCCTACACTAGGATTAGATGGCAAGCAACCACCAAGCTATTCAACTCCACTTCAAGTCTAGACTTACTGTATAAATACAGTATCAACTTCCCAAACCTCACATTAATGTTTTGTATGACATTTAACATTCTTTGTTTTTTTTTGGGAAAGGATTGACAATCTTAATAACTTAGTATATAAGTGTAAAAAAACATGTTTGAAAATATTTTATACAACAAAAACAACACCGCTTTTGTTAAATTGCCATTTTGGTTGCAAAGTATTGCTGTTTTTTATTGACCATTTGGTGATTTCTGTTTTAGCTTATTGTTGTTTTAGTTTATTAATGCTTTTGGTTTACTGTATTGACATTGTGACCCACTTCCAGTGTACCTATGTACAGTAACTTTTAAGTGAACTGTAAAGTGAGCCAAGTATACTGTTGAAGTGTGCCAATTGGTTGGGAGTGAAGTCGAAAGTGTGCCAAATTTGATGTATTATAAAATTCTTATAGTGTGATGTGTGTGTCTGCTAGTTCTTCAATAACTTCAATATAGATGATTACAGTACAGTATCTAAGTTTTAGTACAATACTGCTTACAAATACAAGTACTGGAGGATTACTAACTGAACATGTAATGTTTAAAGTAGACTAATGGTATTTCATATAACAGACAGAGCTTAGCTAATATTGTGTAAATAACCAACTGTCCTTCCTGTGTAGACCAATCTGCAGTAACCTTCCTTTGAAACTAAAAATGAACCCTAAATGGAATTTTTTAATGTATAGCATCAGTTTCACTCAAATACAGCTCATTATATTTATAAAAAAATTATTTTATTTGGAACCTGGTACAAATGTATGTAGCTAAGATTAGGTTTCCTATTTTAGGATTAGTGAATGCAATACTGTACATCTATGTAGGGTGTTATTATGAACAGTCAGTAAATTGCTTTGTGTGCCATTCCTTTTAGTGCTAGTGGATCTGTGGTGTGCTGTATCATTGATAATGAATGTTATAATGTATGTTCCAGTAGATTTTGAGCTCTGAGCAAATTTTCCTTTCAATTTCCTAGTTGCTCGATGCAAAACCTTATGAGAGCGAATTTTGAGACTTCAAATCAGTCATGATGAGCTTTTGTAAAATATGGTACTTTTTAGGGGTTACATTTTACCCAGTTACTGTATGTCTTTGTCTGAGATTCTAGAGCGGAATGTTTGAGAAGGGTCACTGCCTCAGGATTGGTTGTCTAAAAAAGGAAGTTTCTCTTCAAGAGTTAGTGTGTGCGTGAATTGTGTTCTTAGTATCTGTATGTTTGTTCATTAGAAGATTTAATTTTTCTATTAAAAATGTTTTACTGTATTTCTCATTTTTCCATCAAAGAAATTCAGCCAACCATATATTGGAAAGATTACTGCACGAAAGATATTAACCTAGTAATTCTATGTCATACAGGTTGCACTCAAGTGCTATAGTACAGTAAATGCTAATTGATACTTCAACAATTCATCGATAACCCTTTGAATAAATTAAAATGTACATTACTACAGTACTTTAAATTTAAATGATGAAAGAATACAATTTCAAAACATCCTATTGTCCTGGAGATATACTTTCAAATACCAATATTCCTTTTTATAATATAGCTTCTCAAAGATAAACTCATTGGAGCAAAACATTGGCTAACCATCACCATGAATTATATAATACGACAATTTCAAACCTGTCTAATAACTTTACAAAAGATGAATAGTTATGATAGAAATTGGTTGTAAAGTATCTTGTAACAAAGTACAGTAAAACTATCTCTTATTCAGTCTGTCACAATCACAGTTCATCTAAGTTCACTCGCAGTTTACTGATAGTACATCAGTTGGTCAGACTGGTGGGCAGTAGTTTAGATGGTCTGCTGTCTGGTTGGTTGGTTGGTCCATTTGTAAATTTATAGTAGTATAGTAGTAGTAGTAAAAGTACTTAACACTGTACAGGTAGGTGTTGTCTGCACTTATACTACAGAAGTAGGGCCCTGGTAAGAGTCCGGAGGTAAATCCTCTACCAATCTCTGAAATTCTAGATGTTTAGAGGCAGAAAATTATTGATTTTTAGATACAGATGTGAACCTCAATTTGATAAAACTCATTGTACAGAAATAAGATTTTATGCACATTAACTTCATGTCGAACTAACAAACAATTTTACCTTTTGTGTGTCATTGTTTGTTTTCTTATGCACACAATATACAGTAGGCTTAAGCTCAGCTTACCCTTTCCCCAGAGGCTGTGAAAAAACATTTCTTTTTTCCCCAGATAAACACTGTTGGGCTATATAGAAAAGAACAATTTTCTCTAGGCTTAATCTTGATGGTGATAAAGGTTTGTCTCACCATGGCCTGACAATAAGACCATTAAATTATATTACAGTAATCCTAGGATACTGTAATGTACTGTAGGCCATATTAAGTATTGCATTTAATATTTTGCAAAAATCTGTAAAAAAAAGTTGAAATATATTATAGCATGATGATGGTACATTCAGTAATATGCAAATGAGGTAAATGGTTGTTTTAAATTGAGTGCGATGTCCATTATCTGACCTGTCCTACCATTCAACACACCATTAATACGGTCCATTTACGGTCGGCCAACCACAAAAGAAAATGGTTGGTCTGCACAGCAACTGGGGTACGGTACGTAGAAATAGATGCATTCCTTACAGTAGGATAAAATATAAGACTGTTCTTCCAAACCAGTTGTTTGGTTGAGCCAAGCATTATTATATATGGTCAACCAACCAAACTTCTGTGAGAAAGAAGGGTTAGTGGCAGGGGACAATATTTGCATGCTGTTACTGAACTACTGTATATTGACTTTTAGGTACTGTACAATTCAAGATCTTTGATTCATGTACTGTAATGTGACGGTATGTTGTGCCCTGGTCCATGTTGCAACCAAATACCTCGTCGGCCTGTTTTTCTACTGTCGCACGTCTTTCAGAAACGATTCAAATATTTGCATTGAAGTTTCAGCAAATTCATTGATTAAACAAAACATGCAAGTGTCATGGATGCAAAAAGGCCTCAAAATACCTTGAAGTTTTCTTTTGGCAGAAATATTTGATTTAAATAAAAAGTGATTTACTATCTGTCATTACAGTATAGCACATACCTGAGTTGTATGAAAAAATAAGCTTTGCAAAATGTTATATACTCTACAGGTGATTGGGTATTCAATGCTTATACATTCAACAACACATCATCAACAAATACTATTGTGCGGTACTTTCGGTGTACTGTCGACAAGGTGTTTTTATGTAAATATCATCATCAACAATTGTCAGGTTCATGGCAACCACTCCCTACATCTTTCCCAATTTAAAACCGTAAATATTGAAATATGAATATACTTATATTATATTACTAATTTGACACAGTATGTTTTTCTACAAATGCAAAGTGATTACAAACTACTTTTTAACATTAACAATGGCAATGTGTCCTATATTTACCTACAGTGTACAAGGTGATAAAGAAAAGACATAAAATTAAATGTAGAATACACAAATTCTTCACTTCCATTGTTAAATTTCACTCCCATAAAATTAATGGGACATTTAAATTATTCATTTGAGTACATAGCTGTCTTAAATAAGTTGAATATTTTCATGAAGGCATGATCTAGCATATTAATGTGCATATTTGTCAGCAAAGTACATCTGGTTATGGGTAACCTAGCTTTCTTTTGAATGACCTGATATCTGCGAAGCAGCTGGTAGGCCTCTAGCTGTTTGTTGACGTTTACCCAGCAAGATTCTAAACTTGTAAGAAAATGGGATATGTTATCACTGATCACATGTTATTGATCTTGTCAAGTGTAAAATTCATACTGACTCTGATATGTTTATTACAACAATATTATTAATTAATAATTGTGTTCTTATTTTTTTATGGTTATTAAATTATTTATGCAATGATAAAAATTGAACATAACAACAAAGCTGGCTTAGATGCCTACGTTACGTAATCGTGTCCTTGTAATCCGAGCCGACTTTACTGTTAAGCAAGTTAATTTACCGTTATTCTAGTAAAGTTAAGTCACTTAACTTAAGTGACTTAATTCCTTTAACTAGCTATAATTGAGTGGTTCACGTCGAACTTTTAACTAGTTAAGTGGATGTATATCTAGATAAAAGTTCGACGTGAACCAAGCTTTTCAGTTTTATCTGTCTTCATTTGATACTTTTCTCTTTCTTTTGTATAAGAATAAGATAAGATTAACTTTATTGTCATGACTGCAAAACAAGGCGAACATGAAATTTGGTTTCCTTGATGCTTAATTGCACAAATATTACAGTATAAAATAAATTAAAAAAAAGATTAATTGCACTTAAAAATAATATACAGTACATGAAAAGACTGGAAAAACCATTAACAACATTAATAACCAGTGACAACATACAGTATTTAAAACCAGAAGTCCCAAAATATCAATTGTCTAAATTAGTAGAATTGAATAAAAAGAGGAAAATTTAGAACTGTATCAAACTTGCAGTAGACTGGAGCCTTTAGAATGAATGTGACATTAATCATAAAATTGAAGAAGAGGAGGAAAGACAAAGATGTCAAGATAAATGCTAGTTGTGCTTGCATTCTGTGTACAGTATGTTATGTTGAATTATATTCTGGAATAATCTACTCACTGTGTATGTCAATACTGCTCTACTGTAAGTGACCTACAGTATATACTACTTTATGTATACTTAACTTTATTATGGCATAGTGAATTGTTTATGTTTGGAAATTATAAAGAAGTTGCATAATGCATTGGTACTTTCATCATCAAACATTAATATTCACCGGGATGTCAGTCATGACCCCAGTAGAGTAATCAGAATTGATATTATGCCTGCTATTATTGATTGAAACACCTCATCTTTGCAGTGTTGGGTAATGGAGAGTTCATAAGTACAGATGGGAAGCACAATCATAAGTTCAGATCAGACAGACTGACTACCTTTGGCAGTCTAATTTACTCTTGTTTTTTCAATGAACATTTGTTGATAACAGTAGGTTAATTCACTACTCAGAATTTAGTAGATTGTGAGTTATTTTACATTACACATGGTTGGCATCATCATCATCATCATCATCATCCTTATTATCATCTTTCAACATAATTTTCATCATCACCTTTGTCATCATCATAATCATCATTCTCACGTATTAGTGAGGATTGAAATGAAGATTGTGCAGATGATTGGGATCGTCATCGTTGTGGACATCATCATTGATATTTTCGCTGCCTTCGTCGTCATCATCATCATCATCCTTATTATTGTCAATCATTATTACCGTCACTAACATAATTTTGATCATCCTTGTCATCCATCATCATCGTAATCAACATCATTGACATCAGTAAAATTATCAGGTTATCATCAATCTTCATCAACCATCATTCTCACACCATTAACATTCTTCTTCATTTATAATTAACATAATAATCATTATTATCATCATTATAATTATTGTCACTATTATCATTGTTATTATTATCACTACTGTATAACCATCACTATCTTCATCTTTGTTATTGTTACCGACATTGTTCTCTTCTTCATTATCATCACAACATTGTTGTCTTCTTCATTATCATCACTACTATATTAATCTACTGTATGTTATAATAAATCACTGTATTTCACAGCACTCTTTAATTTTGATGTTGTAAATGTTTATATACATCATTGTTTATTTATCATCCATGTCATCATTCTTTTTGCCATATTCCACTTACAAATTCTTTATTGTTTCTACCTCTATTTGATATTAGTCATAATTCTGTGCGTCAAATCAATAATATTAGATCAATATTAAGTTAATGTTATTTCTGAATCTTAAGGCAGCTGCTATGTCGCCACAGTTTGGACTCTGATGCTCTCGTCGTTGTATCCAATTAATAAAAGTGCAATTTCATTTCAAACATGATATTTACAGTACGGGCATCAATGAGGCGAAACTTGAATTTCTTAGAAAATGGCAAAGTGCGACGATTGTTTTAATCAGTTATTTTTTTGTAACAAGAATTATTTTTAGAAATTTAATATTCAAAGATTTGCTTGACAGTTAAAGCCTTAGAAATGTCAGTATGCTCAACTACTGTATATTTTGTGTTTACTTGCTAAATTTAATGTCAATGTTATTTGAGTATTGTAGTTATGACTACCCATAATCCAACAGTACAAAAACTACCCATAAGCTGCTAAAGCACATCAAGTACTGTACCTAAGAAAGACAGTACCTCAATTAATTGTTTCTCATTTATTTTGTCAACGCACAAGTGATATATGCTATAAATTTCAATTTTGTGACCAATTTGTAGCATCGACAGTAAAAGATACAGTATATTATAAGATATTACCTCGATGTTAATTTGCTACAGCATATGAACTAATCATCAAAGTTCCATTGTTTATAGTTGGATAATTAAAATTAACTATGGATAATGAAACATTTGGGAATTGTTCTATAGGCCCTTCATAAAAAAATTGCAAAAACTACAAAACTGACATTTGACAATGTAAACACATGTGTCTGCTGGGAGGTTGATTTTGATACTGATGATATTGTCCTTTTATTGTTTGTGTGTTATATTTTATTTTATTTATTTTATTTATATATAATTATTCATTTATTTATAATTACGTTAGACTTATAGCATTTTATTTTTCAAAGGAGTGCATGAGAAGTTAACTAATGTACCACTGTTTTTGTTGGCCCCAATCTATTAGACCATGGTTATGATCATATTATGTACAATATTTTATTAACTGTAAAATATGATTTTTGATAGAATTTGATGTTCAAAGTACACTTTATGTTGATATGCCGGTGTTGTTCAGCTATCGCAAGCCATATAGTGCAACGATGCAGACCCCTGGGTTGACTTGAGTTGTCACCTGCTGTGCTTCCTAATATAATAACTGAAAATACTTAGATGCTCTTGTACACTCCATTACTGAAATATGATCCCCCAAATACATTGGATCAAAAATAATTATTAGAAAAATTCAATATGAAACATAAATTTTAAAGCATTTAATAAAAGTATGTTTGGTGTTATATACTATCAATCCCAGTTAAATTTTGTATCCATGGTAACTAATTACACAATTTTCCATCGATTTTCTGATCAATGGTTACCTTGACTCAGCATGAGGTTTCTGGTGATTACTAATTACTACAGTAGGACGGCATTCCCAACCTGTTTTCAAACCATGCTGATTATTACGTTATTACAGTATTACAACATTCCCTGTTTCTCAATCCATTCTGGTTATTACAAAATGCCCAATTTGTTCACCAATATGAAATTATGAAATCATTCCCAAAGAATGTACCAATTTTTGATCACTACGGTAAATTACTGTACAAAGTACCCAGGGTTTGCAAATCCATTCATTACACTGTTAATCAAGCTATTGATCTACAGGAATTATTACTGTAATACTGTAGGCCTGAAGTACCACATCCCACTCAGGATCCAAATGCATGATCACAGTATAATACTGTTCCAGTCGGGGTCTCACTTAAGCAATATCTATGTGTTCAATATTTCTTTCAAGTCTTGATGCATTCCACAATTAGGTTTCTAATACAATAGTCATCACTAAACTTGCGTTCTCTCCCAGTTGCCCCTCCCCCAGTTGTTAATATTTGGAGCAAAAACATTATGAACAAGTAGATAAAAATGTCTTTGTATCACCTGATTTTTGCAGAGCAGGTTCCCCCTCACTTAATCATCAAGCTCCCTTCCCCTCTCCACTACCATGCCCTGCATCAGTTCCCCCCCCCCCATCTTTTCAATACTCCTAGATACATCACTGCTAGCTTATCTTATTATTCTTGATTCCTAACATTCCCACCCAGTTTGCTATTCATATTGTAATAACATGATAATCAGGTTTATAATCTTATTTTGTACAGAAATGCTATTGGTAAACAGAGTACTGTAGAAATGTGATTGTGTAACCCCAGATTGTGTTCCAATATTGTATTGAATCCAGTAAGTCAGTACGTAATCCTTCAAACAGGAAACATGGGATTTGTTTAATCCCTTTAAGTATTTGCTTCCAAGATTTGTTCAAAGCAGTAAGAACAATATGTTACCATAGTTACTGGTTAAATTGTTAATTAAGGAATATGTCTGGCATTTCCACAGAGACCAGATTTTACAAGGTTGAAGAAATGGAGTAGACTGTATTAGGAACTCTTTGTTCATCTTAATTAAATATTTCTTTTACCTAAAGCCATCAAATTGTACTATAATGTTTGCAAAACATTATAAGTACTACTGTATAATGATAGAATTTTCAAATGTAAACAATATTAGGAAGCATCCAATATGATGACCCCTTTACAGCAAAAGTGTGTGTACAATATATACTGTAAACTTTAAAAAGGTATCGGGAGTCCACAATGTTAGCAGGTATGCAAGGGGGTAAGAGTCAAAAGTGTGAGGGGTAATAACAGGAATTCAAGTGGACATTATTGAAGGTTTACAGATTAGTCAATCATTCTATCAATTCAATCAATCATTCATTTAATCAATTAATCATTTAATCAATCAATTAGTAAATTATTAATACTAATGAAGTAGTGGATACCATAGATAAATTAGACAGTTTCTACTGTAGTACTTAAAGGTCCTCTTAATATTTTATGCATGAAAGGAAAATAGGTCAGGTGTACATAAGTCCATTTATTCTGACATTTTGAAATGCAAATTTCTAGCATGACCTCCATTATTCAAAGGTCATATTTCAAATTATCTTTTTGTTTTTGTTGATACAGTACAATGGGTTTACTTTCACTCAGTGGCTCTTCCAACGTAACCTAGTTGGTTAATTGGCTGATATTCAGGGACCCTCTTAAATAAATGAAATAATCTGATGCCTTTATCAGCGAAGTCTTTGAGGCTTAGGAGTGGAGTCGTTTTTTAGTCATGAAAAAAAGTCTTGCTGTTACAGGAATTGAACCCAGGACCCGGGGATTAGAAGGCAAGCATCTTAACCACTAAGCTGCATATTCAACTCCACTCAATAATAATTTGTTATGATTTTAATTCATCATAGGTACAGTACAATGGAAGTGGAGGAAGTCCTGTATTCACCATTTTCTTTCTGTTTTATTGAACTTAGTACTATTTGTATTAAGAAATATGAATGAAAATTTGAAATAAAAAAAAAAGTTCACTTATGCAATGTCAATAACCTGTACCAGTACATTAAATGTATGTTGATAAATTAAAATAGAAGATTATAAATCATAAAATACTATCGTATGGTATTACATGAATACATAAGGTTTACTACGTTATCGTTATTGAGTAAACATATACTATGTTCTATTGTTGATAATGAGCATGTATGTTATTTACAGTGTGCTCCTATTTTGAAATCCAAGTTGAGCATGTTGTTGATAAGGAGTATAATGTTATAACTACAGTACTATGCAATGTGGGAGGTTCAAGTCTCAGGTGTTTAATGTGACGCGCACAGAGACCTTGACTCTGTACACCATAAAAAAAACTGGCATATAATTTATTATAATAATTTTGTGTGTCATTCCTTTGTTTGGATTTTGTTTTCAATATATTAATACGGGCTTATTCATAATTTATAATGCTAATATTCCTACAATGATTTGATGAATAACACAAATTTATTGTACATGATACGGTAATGGCTTTTGTGTTTTTTTTCTCCAGGTTCCTCCATGAGCTTGGGTATCCGTGCAGTGGATGTCTTACCAATATTAAAGGACAAATTGGCGTTCGTATCAGGTATAGTCGATCAGAATCCATTTCAACCTTGAGAATATAGGTAGCAAAGATTTACTGTTCTTCTATAAGTTTCGGTAAACAATGGATACTATAGGGAATTGTTTTATTCATAAGAAAAGAGATTGTATTTTTTTAACCAGTAGCATGGTACGGAAGAGGGTTCTCCTTAAACACCTAGCTACAGTTCAACTCTTATTTTGTTGTCTGTTTAAATGCGTGGTGTTTGTTTAATAGATACCACAGTAATTGTAATATTTATAATAATAGTATTAAATTATGATTGTTATTGTTATGGACTTCAAATTGTAAGACTTAAATGAAAATATAAAATTATTAAAATCGTAATGCTTAAAAATAACAGAAATGCAGTAATTATACTACTGTATCGACATTGCTACCTGAATTCTTTTATGTTTATCAAGTGAAAATGTGATGTTAATATCACACTAAATTGTTTCATGAAGCGTGCATTAGCATTTTAAGAGTGTTTTTCTTTAAGAGCGGATAAGAAGTGTTATGATGGGTAATCGCTCTTCAGTATACTTTACTTAATGTCAGTTTATTTAAGTTTTTTTGGGCACTGATTTACACAAAATTATACATAATAATTTATATGTTCTTTAAATATTAATTTTAATTTAGAATCTTCAGTTACCATTTCTTGTTCAAAGATATTTAAAACATTTTTGCCTTTTTTTTCTGTAGATTTTTTTTTTATGTTGATAGTGATGGGGAAAATATATTTAAGCTTAATATATTTTCTTCATAGTGATAGTAATAATAATAATAATAATAATAATTTTGACATTAAAAAAGGTATGAATATATTACATAAACTTCATATAAAATGAATAAAAACATATTCTGGGCTGTATTTTCCTATGTGTCCAGTAGTCTAGTGAAACATTTGCAACCTAGCTTGGCCTACTGTAGCATGATTAGTGAAATAGTTTGTGAGCTATTAAAATAGGCAGTTATGACCAGTCATCTTCATTCATCAGCAGCATTGTCATTATCATCATCATTATCATCGTCATCATCTTTATTCATTATCATCATTACTGTATTCATTATCCTTGTCGTTATTGTCATGTAGAGCAAGTGTTGATTTCGCTTTATACTTGATTCTTTACGACTCAATGCACAAGATATACTGTTCGTCACTGAGTCACATTCACTAAATCACATTGGAACAATGACAATTTGCCGGAAGCAAGAGATATTTTAAAATTCACTGTAAATTTCTGTCAAATCTGCCAAAACAATTGTTTCTTAACACTGACAAAAAGAATTTATGATCCTATAAAAGTAGTTTAAATGTTTTTCCTTTGTTTATAAGAATGATTATAATAATAGTAATGATAATTGTTTTTTCTACAGATAAAAAAGTCTGTGCTATACTAGATGGGACTGGTAATCATGAAAAATGTGCCCATGTTGTTGATTTCTTCCAGTTGTTTGAGAGTTCTATTGTCAAGTCATATTTTTATTTTATTACAGGAGGTCGTGATAAGAGAGGTGGCCCTGTTTTGACTATTTTAGCTAAACCAAACTTAGACCGGGTACGAGAAGATGATCTTAAGAGGCTCCTGCGTTACTTAGCCAGTATTCCAAAGTAAGTCCAACAGAAAGATTCTCACATGATAAGAAACAAATACAGTACAGTACTTCTTGTTTTGATATCTGCATAATTATAAGTCAATAGTTTATGTGCTAAATCAGATAATCGTATCTGTTTTCCGACTGGCATTTATTTTGTTGCTAAGCAACAGTAAGGTGGATAAGAGCCTGACAGATGGGTTCAATATGGAAATATTTTAATTTCAATTCACATTTCATCTGGAAAGGCTTATGTTCTCCAACTACAGTACTTCCACACCCTTTTTTTCCCAAATTTATTTTTGTTCTAAGTTATTGTTTTTTTAATTTTTTTAAAGTACAATATTTAATAATAAAATAACTTTTAATTGCAAACTAATGAAGTCCATATTATGTATGCAAACTAAGCAGAATTCAATGTGAATTCTATTTTTCGTGTTTTATTAGCTCCACATAGGATCTTTGATAATTCAAAATTATTGGAGTTTTTAATAGAATGCCTAAGGTAATTACTTATGTCTGATGACTCAGTCTCATTAATTTTGATTGTAGTAACCTGTAAAAATCATCAATTCAAACAATATTTGATTACTTCGACCTGCTGCGATTAAAGTTAGGCTAGGCATAAAAGATATTTATGCCTTGTTTCTAATAGGGTCAATCTGGTGGTGAATTGGGCAGTACACCGGGAACAATCCCCTACTCTTTTCTGAAGAGTGTACTGCGTTCTTTAACGTGCACATGGGCCATAATGCACACAGGACACATGCTTAAATGTCTCATCCGAAAGATGGTGCGCTATTGTAACTTGCATTTTAGCCCTCCAGTTGAAATGCAAGGAGAGCAGCGATGGAAATTGAAATGGGGACCTAGAGATCTCCACGGTTCAGTGCACACACAGTGGTTACTACCAGTTTAGCCGACTGAGCTAAGCTGCTCTCTTATTTGTCAGATTAAGCGGACAATGTTTGGTCAAACTTTGTCTGGTGAAGTAGAACATTTGCTGAACTCTACCAGACATGAAAAAACATGTCTTCAATATTTGATTAGATATGATGTTTGATGTGATGAGGTGGAGTATTGACAGACTTCCAACCAGGGATTTAGCCAGAAAAACGAAATAGGCCATCCAAAATGGAAGCCAGTGGGAGTGGCCCCGAGCCAATGGGCGGGCCTCACCCACTCGGGGCCACGCCCTCTCCCAAACATAAAAAAAATTACAAAATTATGATCTTTAGAGGGCAAAAAAAATGTGTTTAAATGTTGGAATTTTGTCTTCAAAGTGGAATAGTGTTGAATTAGCTATCACAATGACATTTCAATTATACACATAGATTGCGTATGGCTATGGTTACTCACTTAAAATGTGTCTAGGCTATGCAGGTGCATCTTCATCTCTCGCCTTAGCCTAGTGTAAATTCTACTCTCGGTCTTCTGAATCGAGAGATAGGCCTACAGTAAACTTACTGTATTTTGTTGACTAATAAACTTTAACTTGTGACGTAAACAACAAATATAACTGACATTTAAAGACATGCTTTATTTAATCAGATATGATATTTGATCAGATTTATCTGATGAAGTGTAGAGTATTGACCAACTTCCAAAAGACATTCAAAGACATTCTTTAAATATTTAATCAGACATGATATTTGATCAGTCTTTATCTGATGAAGTAGAGTGTTGACCAACCTTCCACAGTCATGGAAAGATGTTTTATTTAATTAGATTTTCTATCATCAGATGAAGTCTGATCAACTATTGCCTAATGATTCTTGAAACCCGAAATATGATATAATCATGGCTTTAGGTTTACCTGTATAATCTTTGTATGTTAAAGCAAGACTTTGTTATACCTTGTTTTGTGAATTTATATTTTTATAGTTTTGAAGTAGAAAAAGATATTCTTCCTCATTTCCTTTTCAAATATATTTTGGATTTACATGTACAAAGGTTTCATGTGATTCAGCTCTGCTAAGTGAGACATTGTAAATAAAAAAGTATTGTAAATAAGTAAGAATTTATTATGCCATTGGTAATATTCTAACTTTATTGCTTGACCACACAATTAGAATCTACTATAGTGCCACATAAACCAGACATAAAATTGACACCATATGTTTGTAGTAGTATTATTAACCTAAAAATATTTAATTAAAATGTTGAATTCTCATATATGATAGTGGAAGGTTTTTTATGTTTGCCCATTAAATTGTGCATTCTGTCCGAATTGTACAATTAATTTGGCGCTGTGGCTACACTAGAGATCTAATGAAGAAATGTGGTAACCAAGTCACATTGCCTATAACAAATTTTGTCGTCTCTTCCTGCTTAGGTCATGAAGAATGTTCTACTTAATTGCGAACACTTTTTCTGCAGCTGGTTAACAACCATTGCCAATATGCTCATTAATAATTAGTCTCTGTGGTACAGACACTTAGGCAGACTTCACAGACATTATTGACCAGAGTCTACCATTCAGTATAAAAATTAGCAACGGCATTGCGTTGGCCATGTACTGTGTATTTTCCAGCATTAGGTCCAGCTACTATGATATTAATCTAATTAGCAATTATAATATGATGGAAGATGATATTTCAGTTTTTTAATTCTCAATGATTTTATACAGTGTTTGTAGTTCCTGGGATAAAGCTAGTAAAATAAAGCCAACCTATCTACAATATGTAATTCCTAAAAGTAAAGTGTTTATATATAATATATAAATTTAAAATCATTTAGTAGTATACAACTACAATATCACCGCTAAAACAGTATTGATGAGAAAAACTGCACTACCACATTGTAAAGTAAGAGACTTTGACAGAGGGATGAATATAAAGCTTTAATATTTTAGCTTCAAGATCAAGATAAATCAAATTGACCACATACTAGGTAGTACAGTATTTTTATAGACACAATACTAATGAAAGTACATACAAATAGTACTATAAAGACTAAATTGTATTTTAAAAGCATAATTTATACTTAAACAACAACAATATTGATCAGTACTTAAATATGATACATTTATTGATCTAGTTCCCAGGATCTAAATGTGCTTTTGTTTGATATTACCCAAGGTCTATTTTTCAATTCTAGTGGCTTTTTAATAATCAGATCTGTTTTTATAGAAAACGTGCAAATACCATTGTGTCCTTTGGTGCTTATTCATGCAATAATAAAATGTGCAAGGAGGCGGATTGGTAGGAGGTGTTAAAGATTGTTTCGGTATTTGATACACTTTGAAATGAAGCACACTTAATCAATGTTACACTCACGGTCGTTGCTTCCCAAGTGAAAACATCATATGGCTTTCTGCTACACTGTACTGTAAATTTGATTTTTATCTGGGGTATGTGGGTACCTGGTGGGTTTCAGTGGTGTTTACCATTTAGTACAGCATGCAGCAATAGAGTAGCGACGTTTATTTGCATACTGTATTGTTTTACTGACCCATGGTGTGCTCTATATGTTTAGTGAACAATTGTAGAACCTCTCTCAAACAACTCTTATCCCAAATCTCCTATCTCCATTTCCCTCCCCCACCCATCTTTGTTGTTACAGTAATGCCTCTATGTGAACAGATTCTTATTTGTCAGGATTACAATTAGGCAAAAGCTTGCTCAGTGGCTGTTTTGATTTTATTTTTATTCTTTTATTTTTTACTTCCTACAATAACCTTGGAGTGGTTCCAACAGTAAAAAATTCCATAAAAAAGTATAAATATATAAAATGGAAATGAAATATACTGAGTCGTGAAATTTTGTTATTCATTGCAAGTGGGACAAGTTAAGGTTGTATAACATATGATGATTAGTTACCGTAATGTAGGATAATGGAGAAGGCGACTTAAGTTAATGTCCTGATCTAATTGATTTTAATAGCAGAAGGAAAGGCAGGGGTAATAACGTGATTTATAATTGACAGGCTATTTCCATATTAGGAAAAATGGATCATCCTTATCTTGTATTTAACAATTTTAAATGTTTGACTGATAGATTGATTATAATATTTGATAAATTAATATTAAAACAGCATCAATCGATCGAATCAGGACTAAAGGTTCATGGGTAAAGTGCAATTATACATAGCATGACATCACTGGCCATTTTGTTGTGACAAATTCCAAACTTGGCTTTCTTTTGGAATTCATTTTTATTGTTTAACTTTTTATTTCCCATAAATATATCCATCATAATTTTAGATGTTTAGATTTATGTAGGCCTGCCTTTGGCAGTAAAGTCAAATAGTGTTTCTGAGAGACAATATAGAATTAGTGGAATTAATTATATTTAAATTTATTTTAATACAGTATGTTTATACAGGTCTCCCTCTAATTAGAGACCCCTCCAATTAAGGACCACCTCCAATTAAAGACTGTTTTCTGTAGTCCTATTTTAACAATTGTCTTTTATCTTTATTATTCTAATTTAGAGACCAAAGCTGCTAAAGACCATGAAAACTCCAGTCCCAAAAAGGTGTTTAATTGAAGGGAGACCTGTATTTAATATATCAAACCTGTACTCAATGCAAAGATTCAATATTTTTTAGATTTTAGGTTTCGCACAATGGGCAACCATCTACTGTATACACCCTGGGAGAGTATTCCAGTCATACTCTAGGGATTTGATCACTGACTGCTTCTCTGTCCTACCAGATATGCATTCATAACTCTTGGGTGCAGTGAATAAATATAGAAGTACCATTCCCAAGGACATAAAATTAGGCAACCTCAAAGTGCACTCAAATGCTTACTTTCATATTGGAAGTGATAAAACTCACCCTAAAAATTTAAAGATATTAAATAAATATTTTGTTTATTTTTTCCAGATTATTATATCAATCTACAAATAAAGATTGAATTTAAACAAAGAACACTTTCAATAATATGCAACAGAGTTATATTGTAGCCTCCAAGTTTAAACTATTTGTAGTATATTTGATTAATGACATGTTATATTAATATTATCATTCAATGTAAAATATCCCACATTATCCTGTGGAGACTCATACAATCACAATGTTACTTAGTAAGTAGCTGTACTGTGAGTGCTTCTTCCATTGCAGTTTAGTTCTCAGTGTTATCACCTCTCTTTGTTGCTAAACGAATTTGATATGGCTATTATTACCTAAATTCATCCATTTTATTAAGAAATATGATAATAATTATATTAATAATAATGGGTTTATAATGATAACAAATGTCTACAATTAAAATAAATCCAAATACTGTACACGTAAGGCTTTCTGACAATGACATCAAATACTATATTGTACACACTGCAAATGAAGGTTTTGACCAAGATAGGACATTACATTACGTTTAAGTTGCAAGCCATTAACAGTCAGAAAGATATTATAGCAGAAAATATGTGAAGAAATAACCATGTGAGTGTGTAGAGTGTTACATTTACTAATTTTCCAGGTTAGTAGCAAGTTTGTGATTCCCAATAATTAGGTAATTTATAAAGTCTAGTTACCATAAGCACTGATTCACTGTTGCTTTTAAACAATGTTTTCAAATTGCACAGATATGCAATTATGGATTTTGTCAGTAATTTTATTAAACATTAACCAGGATGTTTTGTTTTTAGCAGGATTTTTTGGATAATTTCTTTTGTGGTTCAAATAAAAAATCAATATACGAGAAACAAGAAAAATTTGTTTTTTTAAAAATCAATTCAGAAAACATGGTACAGCACTATGTAATACATCATTGATCCTGGAAAAAAAGCAAGGTTGTGGAAATTACAAACTGCACGCTGATCGCTGAGCATATGGTAATACGTGTTAAGTGTCAACAGTTTTATTGATGTATTGGTCAACTGGAATAAACTTATTATAATTGAAAATGACCAACGTCTAACAATCATTTATAGAAAGACTATAGGCTCACTAATTCTATGAAACAAACCTTTATTCTGGGTTTAAAGCTTAAGTGCCTTATTGTTAACCTAATATCCGTGGCATTCATTCAATTAGTAATTAATCGATAGAGAGAAGGAAAGAGTATAGCCAGAATTTGTATAATTTTAATTTGTTAAATTAAAATTTTGGGTCAAATTTAGGGGATAAAATAAACAACTGACGGAAAAATATGATATTACTATGATGAAATAAATTTATATATCCATCTTATAATAATTCTAATGCTGCCTGCTACATATTCTATCGTAGCCATTACAACAAATACCGGAACCCATTCCAAATTCAGAGTATAGTTATCGACAGTGAATATTCCCATGCCATAGATCCAATTTATAGACAAATATCTGATATCTATCAGAAAAAAACTCCAAAACAACAACATGCGCTTGTCGATATTATTTTTTGGGACGATTGAAAATAAGTAATTGTTGTTGAAATCCTGATGAAAGCCAATGGATGAAGCAGATGAATGCTGAGTAAGGCAAGTCAGTACTGTTTAGGTGTGTGACAGAAAAATATTGTGAAGGAAAGATTATTGGAGACATTTTGAAGAGGTTGCAGAAGAGATTGGATAACAAAACTGAACAAGAAACCTTGGTATCACACAGCGTTGGAGGGACTTGACCATACAGTATCATGTGTCCAGTGATTATGCTAGACCGACAACAATTACCTAAAATCTTGTTCTTTTCAGTTTAACTCACTGACCTGTGTTGCCCTTTAGTGACACGTCCATTGAATACTTCTATAGAAGATAATCAGGATCAGGGGATGATGAGATTATCCGAGATGATAGTGAGCAAACCCATTTTGTCTGTCAAATTACCCTTCTAACTGCAGCTTCAGTTCCTATTCTTTACTGTAGTTCTACAGTACACTATTATTTGTGCTTTTGTACT
Organism: Anneissia japonica; assembly: GCF_011630105.1. Classification (NCBI taxonomy): domain Eukaryota; kingdom Metazoa; phylum Echinodermata; class Crinoidea; order Comatulida; family Comatulidae; genus Anneissia; species Anneissia japonica. The sequence continues at coordinate 2,615,051 of NW_022704992.1, read as the reverse complement.
TTAACTGGCAGTGTCAGCTAACCTTGTTTAACAAGTACAGTATAGTTATTTTTAGAATATTGGTAGTTTATTGCCAGTGTTGCATAAACTGTCATCTTTATTAAATTACAGTATGAATGAAACCTGAAGTAAGGGTGATACTTTATGATGCTATTCTGATCACACTAAACTATTTTTTTTGTTGAAAACCTAGAGTTTCTGATATTGCATAATTCTCAACAAATTATATTTTTATTTTTTGAAAGGAAACATATCTTATTTTTGTTTACATTAAAATTCATAATAATAAATTAGTAATTATTGGTAACAAAGATAATGTGATAAATAATTAACAGAGATGATGGTAGTGATTATGATGATGAATAATTATGATTAATGATGATGATAATGAATAATTACTGTATGATAATGTTAATTATAATAATGATATAGTAAGAATTTGTTTATACTCTATATCTATTAGTATTTTCCTTTCTAGATACATTTTAAAATAGTAATAGGTTAGTGAATTTTTTAATGGGCAGTAAATAGTAACTACTATAGCCTAGCCTAGTATGGAGTCATTTAATTACATGCCATGACAGGAGATAATTCCTATGTGGATGCATCCACGTGATGAGTATGCCTACAGCTGTGTGCTGTTAGCTGTACAGTATGCTTCAAGCTGGAATATCTGTCCAGTGATAAATCATAATACAGAGCCTGTAGCATAGTATAATAGATCAATGTACTGTATAATTGCATTATATCCTGTTCTTATCATTATAGCATTATATACCATACATTACATGCATTACTATAAAATACAATGCTATAATATACAATTAAAATATTATCTGATACGTTAACTGTTATTACAACCATCATTATATCGTTGTTAGAGCACAATAAGTACAGTAAGATTGACATTGTCTTGTGTAGTTCAAAGTGAGACTACCCTATTTTATTTCTATACATAGTGGAGTATAAGTGCCCTAGAGTTTTATCAATTCAGGTACACACCATTCTAGGTTACCAATGTATCAGGAGTACCACCACTACTATTGTATTCTGTTTTATGTAGTGGCTGATATTGCTTAAATACTATATTGTTGATGTCATTTACTGTCATGGTTATTAGAGTGCCCATGAAATCTAGGTAATTTTACTTGGCTTATTCCGAAGCTATTTAGTATGTTGTTCCTGATGAGGTATTACCAAGTTAAAACTTGGGTTTTATTAAATTTTATATAGAAGAATCAGGTATTTAACATATTTTTTATATATTGTAAATATTGAAAAAATAAATTCCATATCCTATTTACGGTCGTTTGCACTTTGCCTCCCGGAGCTAGCTACTGAACGCCAAGCATACTGAAATGTGTATACTCATTACGAGAAAATGTAGTGTATGGTAAGATTTATGACTGGCCTGAAACACTAGAGGGACATAAGCTACAGACATAGTTCTGTAGTCATTCTCTGAATACAGCTGTAATTCCTCCTATTCAAATGTAGCAATATCATATTCACTTACTAGAAGGAGAATGAACAGAAGGAAAATAGAGAGAAGAGACATGAATCCTCTCAAGGCAAGATCTGTAATTTAAAATTTGAAATTTAAGGTTTTAGGAAACAACCAACTAGAAAAATTATCTGGTGGAAATGCAGTAGTTACAATCAGTGGCGTTTCTAGGAGTCTTGAAATGGGGGTGCTGATGTGGGGGGGGGGGAACATGAAGGTGAAGTGGGTGGCTCGATCAGTTGAGGGGCGCTTATTTGCAAAATAAGGTGATTTTAGGTGGCTTTTAACTACTCGACCGTGATTTTTTTGGGGGGGGGCGATTGGGGGTCGCGAGTAATTTTTGGAGGGGCGTGCGCACCCCCTAGATATTCCCCTGGTTACAATATGCCTAATATGACAGACAGTTTCTTATATTAGGGGCAGTTCTATGAGTGTTGAATTTAGAATGATTGTTTTGGGGTACTGCAAACTATGGTCCAAGGGGTGGTATCTCTTCTCTCTTGTGTGATCAGGGCATGTATCCCCGGACGTTTAGGGGATAAATTTTAGTCCATTCATTTCTTATTATGGAATATCTATGGCTGACAAAGAACGGTCAATGTGTGGTTTGGACTTCTGACCTCAAGGTTCAGGACCTGAATAGTAAATACAGAACCAAACCGCTTGTCCCATATATTGTTTACTTGATTTCATCACAAATTAATTTGTATATAATTAATGATTCATCAAGTACTGTATGTTGACTTGTAAAACCCATGAACCCAATCTATCTCCAAAAAGCATGTTACAGAAGGGCATTATAATCTATGTCAACTGAAATGAAGCATTCAATGGCAGCCAGCTGTCTCTAAAAAGGGACAGCAATCATGAAGTACAAGTACAATAGAGATGTAGTTTAGTATAGTAATCAAGGTGCTCATCTTCCGATGTTGGTGACCTGGTTTCAAATCAGGATTTTTGTTCTTCTCAAGACTTTCAACATTAGTTCTTTTGTCAAAATAGGCCTATACCCTCCTCAAACATGATATTGGGTTGATTTTGGGTGTGGGCTTATACCTGGGAAATTCCCTTTTCACAAAAAGGTGATCATCGTCATTTCCACTACCATAATTTGTTGGAAAAGCAATTTTTCAATGCTGTATTCCCAGTTCAAAACTAATCTTTGATTTGTAAAAATCAGCTGACCCATGCATTCAAATCATATCAGTGTTCTCCCAATTGAAACATTTTTCCGTAAAAGTTGAGCAATGCACGCAGTGTGAGGCGTTACCCCTTTTGAGTGGGGTTTATATATTCATAGCCCAGGTAAGATTGGAATGAAGTTCATTTATTGAAAGAGGGCCAGCCTGGATTACCTAGGCCTAATCAGTAGTGTTTTTATTTTACAAACTCAAAATGTTTACTGGTTGGCCGGTTATTTTTACCAGTAAAAATTGATCACTAAAACGACTTTGGGAGAACACTGCATATTCTGAGGCTTTTGCTCTGTGCATGAAATTTGACAAAGTGTGCAATGGGCTTATACCTAAGAAATTATGGTAAATTTATTCCCTAAACATCTACAGTATGAGATTGACACATACAATACCTCCATCCCATATAATACCTGTTTTGTGTTATTTGATAATAACAAATAAACATTCAAATTAGCGAATCTGGCTGATTTATACGCTAATGGTCATAAATTTCTATATAATGCTTTCCAGAATATACTCAAGGCATATTCATCTTAAATTATATTTTTCAGTTATATCGGCATATAAAAATTACAAAATACAAGAAAAAAATCATGCCACAAATGAAGGATTAAAGATAAAGCTGAGAAGAGGCAAAGGTCGTATAAAATTGTGATCGTTTGCATCTGCAACACTACCAACAAGAGCATAACAAAGAATAAAAATATACCCAGACTTGAAATTTAACCAGACCTTTGAACAATAGACCTTTCTGGAGTGTCAATAAAACTTAACAACTGACCAATCAGAACAGCGCTAAGAATGCGTGTGGGTCTTACAAACACACGTGTTGTCTCACAAACGCATGTGTTCGCGTTTGTTTTAACACTGCCATCTTGTGGGATCTTAGCAACCATATCCAATGGGCGGAGCTTAGCGGAAAAGTTTATTGATACATGCTAACAGTGTTGTCTAGTCCTTAATATATTCTGATGTTAATTAACTAGTTAATTACAATCACTTCACATACACCTACAGTATGTATGTAACCATTATCCTACATCACATTAGCCTCCACTGTCCTGCGTCAACACACATTTGGTCAGTAGTATGCGGTAATGTATCTGAGTTTTTGAGCTAACTAGATTATATTATTTTCTAATGAATTGCATGTAAATGAATCATTTGGCCTAGAGATATTCGAATTAGGTGTCATGCCAGAATCATGTTCAATTTCTGCAATTACTTTGATGATTGTAAATATTAAGTATGTTAGATTTTATTTGGAAGTGTTTACCTTTGAATTCTCCACAATGTTGTGTCATCAGTGCAATCTTCGTTTCCGACTTCAAAAATGACAAACTCTTCCAGTTATTGATCTGTTGAACATCCATAATTGTTATTCTGTAAAACTGTTTTCCTCCATCCTTGCTAAGTATCATTATCTAAGAATGATTTTTGGTCAGGTAGTGGACCTTGGCAACCGTTTTTCTTCCCTCAAATAAAGCCTGTATTTCCTCAATTCACTTGTCCCTTTTCTTGTGTATTCTTAACAATCCTTTCAGCATTGCATCTCAGCGTTCGTAAAACATTGCGTTCATTAGCCTTCTGTAGACAAAATGTGTTCAGCAAAAAAAAAAAAAAGAAGACCCGGGAATGAGAATTTTGCTAATGGATTAATGGCACCAAAGAGCATTGAGATTTAAATACAAGTGAACATGGAATTCTATAATTGACCATACAGTCATTCAAAGAAATTACTTGTTATACTTGAGATGCCAAGCCATCAATCCTGTACTAGATCATTTCTGTACATTAAAAAAAAAAAATCCAAAAAAGGTAAAAGAAAAATAAATTAAAAAGTAATTTTTCTTTTTTGTATTTATTTCCTTTTCAGGCAAGAAGTAAAAGAATATGGATTTAGTATAGTGATTGATATGAGAGGCACAACATGGAACTTGGTGAAACCACTTCTTAAAATTTTACAGGTAAAAAATGAGCATGTATTTATCAACTATCAAACGTATGAGTCATTTCAAGACATATAATCACTTAAATCTGGGTTGAAAAGGTGTGTTGGTCCTCATATACATACCAGTGAGGGAAGTTCTGTGCCATTCCCTCCTCAAATTCCTATAATCAATGTCATAATGTTACTGCAAATATAATACCAAGAATGCTGATTTGACAAAAAATCTAAATAACGTATCTCTACTTATATTCTAAATAAAGGAAGATAGTGTAGATTTCAAAAAAAGTAATAAAAAAAATTGTTATTAATGATAGGTGACATTTATTAAGTGTTCTTGCCAGAAGATCGACCCCAGAGCATATACAATGAATTAAGATTACAAATGTAACAGTTACTACAAAAGTAATAGTTACTACAAAAGCCACAACAGACCATAAATTTACAATATGTCAACCATAGTCTTATGCCAAACCATACTACAATAAATTATGTTGTTATTCTTAATAATATCCAATATCACAGCCTTAGTATCATGACCAGCTGTAGCATTGAATACTATTTCGAGTCTAGACTTCATCATTTAATTTTTTTTTGTCGTTTATTTGAAAACATACTTATGTTTCAAGGGAGTGACTCATCCAGTTTTGGTAATAGCACCCTCAACGATCGTTACAAATTTTCTACATAGATCCTTAAATGCATAAGAGTTGTATTAACAGTAATACCTTTTTTATATAATAGACTGGTTGAGTTATACATACGTTACTGGTATTTTCACTGTAAATTGAGATAATGCATTTGGGTGACATTTCCATCATGACGTACTGTATTGCAGTACTGCATATTAATCCTCAGAATTGATGTGCTGAGAGTGGAATAAGCAATGAGTCATCGATTTTAAACAGTGTAATCAACAATTAGTTCATTAGATGAGAACTTCTACAAGAAGATGAAATTAATGGCTCTCCAATGTTACCAGTGTCTTGCATTCATGATTTATTTTGGTGCTGACTCATGTGTCAATCACTCATTCATGATTTATACTGTACATCTGTCACTCACTCATTATTTATTTATTTATTTATAACTCAGTCATTCATCTTCACCGTGTTTATTTGCCACTCATCATTATTTTGTCATTTTTTTATGTAGTCATTTCTCATTCATTGTTTATTTTTTTATTTTTCACTCAAAATTTTTTATTATTCATATTTTTCCCACTCATTCTTCACTCATCATTCCTCACTCTTTGTCACTTACAGTAGTTATTCTTCAATCGGTAATTTTTCATTTATTTATTATTTACTAATTTTTCTCTTAATTCCTCACTTATTCTCGATGTTTTCGATTGTGGTTATTCCTGGTACATGAATAACCAATTAACATTTATTCTGTCACTCAATGAAGACATCACCTTCAGTATTAATTGATTTTCTTGAAAATAATTTTCCGGAAGGTGATTGCATATATACTATTGGGAAATAATTCGCTCCAAATATGACTTGATCCAGAACACTTTGAATTTAAAGTAAGTCATTAGATTTGTTTGTGTCAGGTAATTCGTTGTTTAATATTTAGTATTTAAAAACTGAAAAAACTAATTAAATTTGTAAAATAAGAAAACATAATTTAATAACAATAACAACAAATGCTATCTTAAGAAAAGCTATTGAAAGTTTGATGATACAGTTAATAATATGTATGCCTAAGGCAATGTAGAATACCCACCAAAGCTTATCTATAGGGTAATATGGTTCTACCCCTTCACTCCAATTCAGTCAAAAATGTGAAGGGACATGACTTGACCCAACGTATCAGTGCAGATGCGGTTGGCCTCTGCCTTCCCAATCTGATCTATGGTGTTCCGCCATTCCTTTTCTTACATCACCTGCTTCTTCTGCAATTTTGATTTGAAGTGAGCTGGGGGTTTACTGCATAATAGTAGTTCCTACTAAACTTTAATACAAGTAAGGTTTTTAAGATCCCTTTCCTCTGTCTCATGAACTCAAAACAATGCCTAAAATCATGTTTTTTTTCATACATATAATTAACACAGTATAATTGCAACTGACCTTGAGTACCATATTACATTGTATTCAAGTTTTACTCATCATATTCATACTTTGTGTATAGTATTATAGCATTGTGTTTACACTTCATTACATTATCATATTTTTGTTTATTTGTTAATGTATCCTGTTACAATTGACTAGTATGATGATGTAATACTTATGCAAGTATTTTAAACAATACTTTCTTTTTGTCCTCGGTTTCATCTTCCACTTGAGGTAGATCTTTGTCTCTTCTTAAATTTCTCCCTCCCCTGGGAAAGATCATTTACATAAGCCTCATTATGACAATTAGTTTATGAAGTACCTGTGGAACTAAAAGCCCTTTGACATATCTAAAGAGCCCTTTAGAAAAATAGTGACTCCATACTAAACGCATTTCTGTGTATAATAATTTCTTAATAATAATAATAATATATGTGCTAAGTCGGACTTAAGGGGAATATTTTTTGTTATTTTCCCTTAACGTTGTTTTTTAAATTGTTCTCTAATTTCTCCATTGTCGAAGTTCCCCTTAATTTAGGTTTTGAAACATAATAATAATAATAGTAATAATAATAATAATAATAATAATTTACTTTGATATAGAGCCTCAAATTGCTTAACATTAAAAATAAAAGCCAGGAATTGAAAAAAAATATTGTTTAAAAAGGTGGACTTTAAAGAGGGCTTTGAAAGTATTTAAAGAAGCTGTCTGTCTGATGTCAATAGAAAGGGTATTCCAGTAGAAAACTGAAGCCCATTAGAAGGAAAAACTTTGTTGAAGGATGAGTACTATAGCATAAGCAGGAAGAGATTCCAAGCTCCTTAAGCAGAATATCATCATCATCATCTTTGTAAATATTGTAAGACCTAAGGCAGGACGACCTCAGCATCATACCATTCAAGGTATAAGTGTTTGTAAGGTTGTAATCCATGGGTTGGATTTCATGTATATGCTTCTAAGTTCACACAGAGTTGTGTTCATATTCAAACTTTAATTCCCAGAAGACAAGGCTTGTCTGGATGTTGTTTTCTTATTATGTATGCCTTCAATAAAGTACAGTGACTTTGGAACCCATGTAAATGTAAATATTTTTGCAAAGAAGAATCTCAATTGATGAAATAATACAAGAGTTGAACAAAAGTATGTTGGCGGTATTTTGGTCGTCGGTTAAATTACAAATTTTTGTAGCAGATGAAAATGCAAATTAAAGTCACATCTAGCTATCTCTGAATACACATATTGTTAATGCTAAAAGAGCTGTTCATCTCAGTATGGTAGCTAAGGACAATTGATCTGTGCATTTTAGAAGGCAGATTCAAACTGTTAATCCAATAGACATATATTCATCTCAGCAACAGTGTCTCAGATAGGGAGAATGGTTAAGCCGAGACAGTGCTACCGTATTTATCTCAGTGTAGCTAAAGGCAGGGGAAGCTAATTACATCCTTGCATTCTCAAAAAAACAGGCCAAACTGTTATACCCAATAGGCTGATGCATTCTAAGAAGACAGGCAAATTGTTAAAGCCAATAGAGGCATCGATTTCAGTTCCGTAACTAAAGACAGGTAAACTGTTAAAGCCAATGGACCGATCCATCTTAGTACTGTAACTAAGACAGCTAAACCGGTAATGCTATATAGTTGTCCTATTCATCTTAGCACAAGTAGGTATTGGATCTCTGTACATTTTGTCGTACACAACGGGATCGATATATATATATCTCACAGAGGACATAATCAGTGACCGGGAACTACTGGATAGTAGTAGTCATGTGACATGTAGTTGGTGTACTGTAACATACACTGCAATCAGTCTAAAAGTATAGGAAAAAGAAAAATGTTATGGAGTAAAAACAGGTTCCTACTAATATGCGAAAAAATATGAAAAATCTGGACCCATTTTCTTAAATTTTTTCCCATTTTAAGCTAAATATGCATAGGAATTCATGTAATCTTTAGTTAACCTTCAGTCTAGTAGGCCTAATCGTATTGTATCCTACTCCCAGTACGTAGATCAAAGTATCTTGCATACCTAATCTGGCCGCAGATATGCAGGGTCAGTCACTAGTAGGCCTAGCATTTCGTGTCGTGGTTTAATTCATTAATTGTCAAATGTTTTGGTGGGATTTACTCTAACCACCATTAAGAAAAATGTAACTGATTGAAATTTGTGGTATAAATATTTTCATATTTGCCAGCGGTATTCTTGAACCTCCTTTTATTGGGATACAAAAAGGATTAGACTGCACTAAGTCTCTGTTTGTATACATATTAAAGTGTAATTCATTTGTATCCTGCACGTTGTAGACCTACGGGAGCCTAGGCTTGTGTTTATTGAATTTGTAATTACTGCGTTTTTTTATGCTGTGTTCCAAATTAATTGAACTGAGGTTTGCTTGTGAAATTCTTCATTGATATCCTTTGGTTTTCTTCTAGTATTTGATGCATAATCAAATTTATGAAGCCACTTATATTTAGTTGTGGTATTTACACTGAATTTTTTTAACGCCCATCAAATATATTAAACTTTTATGTACCTCCTTGCAATGTGCGTCATTGTTCTAATAAAGCTTAGCAATTTATTTATTGTTAAATTAAACTATAAAAAGAAACATTTTAAAATTCACTCAATATGATCAAACTTGGTAAGTAATTTAAATGTATAGTCCTTGTTATCTAAATATTTGGAATGTGCCCTTTGTATATTTAGTATGCTATACTACAAGGGTATTAGATAGCATTAAATACTAGGCTACAGACTGTTATTTATTTGCTATCCATATTTTAATGAAAATGTTAACGGTTACGTTAGAGGTAGAATTATTTCTAAGAGCCGAAAGGATCAAGTTTGGACAAATGGCAATGAAAATGTTGAAATGCATGTAAATATTTATAATGAAGTAAATGTAATTAGCTGTACCAGTTTTGAGACAAGTGATGCACGTTGATTTAATAAAAAAGAAAGAAAAATCAGTAATGATAAAGTGTTTTGCTATAAAAAAAAAAAAGTTGGTTATCAGCCAATTTAAATGAACAAAATATAAATGGTAGTATTATATGTCTGCAAATCTACTATTTATAATTATTTTTTATCAATTTTATTATATTAACATAATTGTAAGCTGATAACTTAAATATAGATTCAAGATTCGAAAAATTTATTCATCCTCAAAGAGGAAATCCATCATGTAATTGAATATGAAGTAAAAATTAACAAAATAATAAATTATTTAGTAATTCACAAATATTCAGTAATCCATCCCATTCAAATATTGATAACATAATATGTGCAATACACACCTTAACTTCACACCAAACCCACAGCATTCAAATGTGTTAGAAGAAATTAACAAGTTTCAATCCAGTGCCATTATCGTGCTGTAAATTACCTGCAAACGAAAAGCCTTTGAAGTTAATTGACTTCAATTGGCAGATACATCTACGTTTAATGGTAGAAAAGAGCAGTGTTTTGCCAAGCAGATCTCCCTGCGGGCAAGTTGAAAGCGATACAGACCAACTTAAATACTTACTATCTTACATAATGCAAAGGTTACTATTGGCTATGGGAAATTTAAGACTTGCACTGCTCAATTTGAGCATACAAAATGTGTCACCTTGTGAAAGTTACGAGTGAATATCTAAATATTTCACCAAATTTTGAGTGAAAAAATTCACTGTGACAAACAGATAATATGAATATTGTATAATTTTCACCAAAAAACATTAAAATAGACAAGTACTATAGATTGATAAATGGATATTGACAACAAAGTAATTAAAAAGTATATGAAGTTAAATATGAATTCCAGAAGAATTATGAATAATATTATGAATAACTTTTAAAATTGTATTTACAGGATTGCTTACCTGATCAGATCTACATCGCATACCTTATAAAACCAGATAGTCTCTGGCAAAAACACAAAGCTAGTCTTGGAACATCAAAACTGAAGTTTGAGGTTTGTATGGAAAACAAGTTTTGTTTTCGTCGCTCTTAATGTCCTTCATGGCCAATATAATCCAAAAATCATTAATCGCTAGGAAATCCATAATCATACCTATTTGTTACCTGTTACCTATGCTACCTGTGTAGCAGTGGCATATTTATGGGCTCTTGGGGGTGCACACCTACTAAAATAATCTTGCAACCCTTAGGATCCCCCTTCCCACTGGAAATGTGCTGAGCAAAAAAAATATGTTCACATAGTTAAAATTCACTTTATTTTGCCAGCTAATTTTTCCCCTCAATTGTCAAGCCCCCGCCATTAGTCCTCCATGTCGATACTCATGGATATGCCTCTGCTGTGTTGTTTTGCCCATAAAATGTTGTAAGTTTCCCAGAGTTTCCACCTCTCCTACACTTTTTATGATGGCAGTCCAGTTACTTTCTTCTTCACTATTTTCATTCAAGTTGTTCACATTTCTCTGCCAGTTTCTATATCTTCATATTGTTTTGTTTTTGATGACCAATGGGTGGGCTCCAGACCTTGTAAATCATCTTCATTTTAACCTATTGATATTGTTTTGTTACAGACACACATGATATCTCTAGAAGGTTTACTGAAAGCTATAGATGTATCTCAACTTACCAGTGATTTAGAGGGACATCTACCATATGACCATGAAGAATGGATAGAATTAAGACTTGTAAGTCCGTCACCAGCTACGCTTCAAAGTTTCAACTATTTATTTCTCAAATTGAAAAAAAAATCCACTTACACATCACATCTACTTAATTTTGCATTTCCAAAAAACTCCCAATATTCTATGAAGAACACAAGAAGAAAGATGTAAAAAACATTAATAACAAATATTTCAGGGCCGCCTAATGATCCACTCATTGGATTGTCTTTGACCTGGAAGTGTCACCCTCATTAAATAACAACAAAAAAAAATATATAGAATATAAAATAAATAAATAAAAAATGTAGGTCATATAAATACTAAGACCTGTGTACTTTATGATATTATTTTGGTCATTGTGTTAAGCAACTATGGAGAATATTAGTTGCAGATATTATTCAGTGCATGACATTAAAAAATTACCAGGTACCCAGTTATAAAGTTGGGTGGTTTATATACAGTAGCATTGCCAGAGATTTCCGTGCAAAATGTCTAGATTCAAAATAGGGTGTCCACATCCACCCATTCCCACCTTGGTTGGAGAACATTTTTAAAATATGCACCTCTAGGTGCCTGGAAGTAGCACTCTCAGATTGTATTTTCCCATGTAAAGCTACATTGAATTATCTTGTTTTTTTCACAGACTATTGAGGATTTTCTTTCCCGTGCAATTTGTCTTATGGATCAAATGGAGAAGCTACGTATCGAGATGAGCGCTAAAAATCCAACCAACGACATTCACGCTACCCAGCGGAGGATTGAGGACCATTCAAACCTTCGTAGGGAGATTTACAATATCCCTATTGATCGAATTAATCAGGATGGACATCGTCTACTACGCAAAATATGCGGTTTTTCAGCTGAGGAAAGTACAACCGACAGTGGTTACGGGAGTAGCTGTGGTAGTTATGGTGGACCACCGAGTATGACAAATCCAGATATTCAGAGTATGAATCCGTCGATCATGAATCTGATGGACAGCATCGGCGTCCGGCGGCAGCATCTGTATCATGTTTGGCATCTCAAGAAGTTGAAGCTTGATCAAGTTCTTCAGATGAGACTCTTTGAACAGGACACCACCGAGGTCAGGACACATGCATCAGGGTCATCATCTTTCACATTCCTTGTTTTCCAGATAAACATTGCTATTGTTATTAATTGTCAACTGGTTCATCATCACCATCAGTACAACGAGCATCAGCATTCTATTATCTTTATCATTTATTTCCATATCCTCAGGTTCATTGTCTTTATCATGGTGCATACTTATCTCTATTTTTTATTGTATTTTTTTATTTTATACATTTTGGCAAGACAATACAAAATGCATTAAAAAAGAAATAATACAAAATACAGCACAAATCACAAGAAATTATGATATGACAATTAATTACATGGATACTCAAATCAGTGCTGCCAAGGAATAACAAAAGCGGCAAAGCCACTGCCATCCAATTAGGATGTGCTATTCCGTACATAAAACAAAATGAATAAATGATTACGTCAAAATAACATAGAAATAACACAAAAATACATTTATTTTATTATATTTACATTGCCATTATAATTAATTATTATTTAATTGGAATTTTTGTATTATATATTTTATAAATAACATTAAAGGGATTTAAAATTTAAGATAATTTAAGAATTACAATTTAAGAAAAACCACCAGTTCTTAGGTCTGCTGGAAGACTATTCCAAATTGGGATACAGGATTTTGAGTTGCTCTGAGAGAACAATTATATTTTACTGAAGGGGCAACAAAGTATAAAAAACACATAAATAAATAGATAATATCCTTCATCATAGTAGTCATCATCATTTTATCACATGCCATAATAGTAGTATTCATCATCATCATCATCTGATCACCATCCTCATTATCTCATCATCATCATAATCACTATGATTCTCATTTCTGTAATATTAATGAGAATCATCTCTAAATAGGTTAAGTTGTTTTATTATTATTCATGTAGCATTAATGATTTATAGACATTCTACTTGTATATGCTTTTCAATTACTTTGTAGCTGCTATATCATAAATTGCTCATATGTTTTCATCAAATCTGAAATTTGTCTGCATTTTGTAGTTATACCATTGCTACAATCTAAAAACCTGTACCATGAATTAATCAAGAAACAATTTTAAATGTAAGATTTTTTTTCTGCAACTAGATTCTGGAAAATTTGCAGCATAACCAGGATTTATTTCTTGTGAACCACACGGACATCGGAAACTCAGCGGCAATGTCAGCTGAACTACAGCAGGAACATGAACATTTTGCAAATAAAGTTAAGGTAACAATTGGATTTTGTCAATTGTGAAAATGTTTGCACATGAGTAAATGGTAACGGTCACTTGGACACTACCGAACAGCAGTGGACATTTGACCTTTCAGTTAGTATAACATAGTCAGATCAGTGTAAAGGTATAGGAAATAATATTGTGAGAAACAATTACAACGAAAGGCAGTTGTATCGTTTAAAATAGTGTTCATGCACTCTTTTATTCAAAAGTCTTTACATTTTAAGCTCTGGAATTCATGGAATCCTTCATTTTTCTACCTCCATGATGAGACTAGAGATTCGTAGCATGTTTAACTCACATTTTCGTGGGTAAAAGAATTTCATAGTTTCTAATCAGACTTCTGATATAGATCTATCATATTTTGAAATCCTCAATATTTGGAGCCAGTATCCTTTGGAGCATTATCAAACCAGTCTGACAGTGTTCCTAAGTTCAAATACCTTTTTGTATTTGATTAACTTCTCACAAATACAGTGAAAGAATCATGCCAACAGGTGACAATCATCTCTTTTATACCTGGTATTCAGGCGCTATAAAGCAGTCGATGGTGTTCCAACCAACATCATTCAAAATGAATGATTTGCTTCACATCAGAAATACTTGAAGATGCCATGGATTTTTCTGTTTACAATATTGTACCAGCTATAGCTTAGTGGAAGCGGTTTGGCACAGTGGAAATGGTTGAGGTCTGGGTTTCAATCATTTGCTGTACATTTCGCTTGTGTCCTTGAGCAAGGCAGTTTATCCACATTTCGTCAGTCTACCAGGTGGAGCATCGCACTCTCATCTACTTCATGCTACAGAAACTGTGGAGAAGCTTCAGTCCGTATGGGCCCTAGTGGCTCAGCAAGGATTTAATTTATTATAGCTTATGTGACTCTGGTTACCAATTGTGCCTATCTCTAGTTAAAGTAGTTAAAACAAGACATAATTATAACAATTTCAGTATTTTGTATTACCTTTGTTTTTCTAGTCCATGCACCAGGATATCAGTAACATTCTGACAGTATCAAGACATCTAGTTGGCAGTGGTCACTATGCTCAGGAAGAGATCCAGTCCAGAGCAGACCAGTTACAGAAGGAATGGAGAGCATTTTCGAAGGCACTAGATGAGAGAAGCAAGCTGTTGGAGATGTCTGTTGCATTCCATAGCAAAGCGGAAGAGGTTTGCTCTGGTTTTATAGTTTAATATTTGTTATAGTATATAAATTAATACATTTGCTAGGTAAAAATATTTTGGCAACTGAGGGTATTACTCTCACTCGGAGAATGATGTCATCATTAACTTTGAACCCATATTAATCCTTTTGTGCCTGTTAAAATATAACTATGATATCTCTGAACTTATTGGCTGTGGTATGTAACATGCTTAGCCACATTCATATGAACTTACAATTTAAATACTCTACAAGCACAGCACATGAGAACATCTAAAAAAAAATAATGGAACCCTTCTTACACAGAACCGCAAAAGAATGGAAGTGATTATGTGTTAGGCGGCTTTTGCAAGAGGCTAGGAACCGACTCTTCCATAATTTTTTTTTTTTTTTGTGGGGGAAGGGGGTGGGGTCTGTCCACATTATAAAGCTATAGGCAATAGTTTATACAGGTTAAGTGTATCACTCATAAGACTACCGACATCACTACAGATTTGTGTAATTCTGAATTACAGATTGGGGTCTTTAACAATCAGTTAAGATTTGTAATGCGTATAATTAATTAAAGATCAAACAACTCAAATTAAAATAAGTATACTTTATGTAATCAAATATTGCAAGTAATTGCCTTAAAGAGTCTTTGTATCGTAGTTTTGATTAAGTGAAATATCTACATCGTTGTAGACAGAAGCAGTTATTTAAAATCACTTGTAATTTTGACTAGCTTTTATCAGTCATTCATAGAAACGTTGCCAAAACTAGGTTAGAAGCATTTGTCATTTAGAAATTTCATCATGTGTTGATAGAAAAAAAATCGAAAGAACTCTAGAAAATAAATTATTCTACATTTGTTTTGGAATGAGCAGGCAAGATAATGGGTGTTTTATCAACAGTGGCTTCATTTTGTAAAGTGGCATTGCTGTTATGAATTGAAGTCCCATTCACATTGCAATAGTGAGCTGCATGGTTAAGATTGATAAGCTGATGGAGACTAGGTGACTCTGTGCTGACTTTTTAAAAGACACAAAAATATATTGGAGAGCGTAGTTCAGAGAGTTAAGGACCTAAAACCACAGCGCTCTTATAATGCGTGCTGATTGATACTAGCGCTAGCGCCAGCGCCATTGTGAAGCACACAAGTAGCTTGGATATGAAATACTTGATTTCTGCAATTGTTACGACCTCCTTTTAAAACCTGGTTTCTGATTGGTCAATCTATTTGGTACGTAGTGGGCCTCTGTTTGTACTTGTAGAATAGTTTATGGATGATACCAGTCTAGTTTGTTTTTGTGGCTATATCACCAGTGATGTATGATTTATGGAATGCTGGAATTGGTTTTATCTTGTAGTATTTGTCTCACGTGTGGGGATGGGCTACACATTGTCGAGGTCACAGTTCACCCTTGCCGACTAAAATAGAGGAATTGGAGTCTGCCCTACTTTCGCACCAACGTCTACAAGAAGATATAAACTATAGCTATGCTGAAGTAAGTACTTAGTGTTTAAAATCAATTATATATCATAATTCATTTACCATGAAACAATGCATTTATTTTCCTAAATCAATTGTTTAAATTATTTTAATAAATCTTGGTATTCGTAGTTTTTTTTTCAGAGTCCATTATTTTGAGCACCTACTTTTAAAAATTATGCATATTCATATTTGTACAAAATATAATTTTATATAAATAGACTATAGATTCAATTTATATACACCTGAATCACCAAAATATGCAAGCTAACAGTAATCATACATGTTGAAGTCATTGTATTAAATTATTATGAATTATAAGTTAGATCATAGTATTGGTAGATGCCATGATTATTATTATAAGATGTCCATACTCATTCTCTAATAAAATATATTTGTGTACAATTGCGAGAAAACATAGAGGATAATTTCTCTAACTTTTGAACTTAACATAAGTATTATTCAGTATATTTGTGATGTATATCATTGTGGATTTTCTTAACTGATGAATCCTGTTGAATTTGAATTTAGATTATAGAATGAACATACTGTATCATTGCAAGTGTTTTCTATTGTTATTACTCCCAATTCATTGATAAGTTCTGCCATCTTGTTCATTTCAACTGAATACAAACTTGTCTGATAATTATTTTGTGTCTGTTCCTTCACTCTTTCACTTCCTACTTCATCACTGTTGCACCTCTAGCTTCGAACCCATGGACAACACATGTTAAATAAGCTGCAGCAGTTACAGGTAGCGCCCTCTACGTCTTTATTGTTCTCTTCAACTTTTGTTGAATATTCATGCATTCCTAATTAATTATTCATGAGATGATCTGATGAGCATGTGCAGTTGGAGCCTGGGTAGATATTTACAGCATATGCATGTGTATAGCTTTGGTTAATTTCCTTTGTTTTTTTTTCCACCGGTATGTTAAATGTTTTTTAAGCATGATATCCAAATGTGAAATTATGACCAAATGCCCACCCAACTATGTTTTTTTTCTTTAATTAAAAACCGTGTTTAAAATGTGTATACATTTCAATTTTGATACATTTTAGACATAATTTACATGTTTATATATTAAAAATATGTATTTAATTATTATCTTTAACTCAGTAGGTAGAAAATACATTTAGAAGTTCATGGTCATTTCCTTTGTTTTTTATCCTTACTTGCTCTGAAATATAGATTACTTTTCGCTATAAAAAAAAAAAAAAAAAAATCATCCATTTTTAGAGCATTAGAAAGCATGCATGCTATACTATACAATTTTTAGAATTTTGCAATTCATGCGTGCTATATATAAGAGCAAATAAAACTGAAAATGATTTGAATTACAAAAATGTCCTAATATATTGATAAAACATTTTGAGATGGAATTATTAAAAATTAATTTTCTTGTCTAAAGAAGCTTTGTATTTGGTATATGGATTTGTTATAGGAGGTCCTTTCCAAATTATCATTTTTCCAAAATTGAAAAAAAAAATTATACATTATCTTTGGTGTTTTTTTTTTATATTCTAAATTAATAAGATGTTATCTAAATCTGATAGTGTAAATTATTTAGATAAATAAAATATATGTGAATATAAGTATTATTGTATATACTAGCTTTTTCTAAGAGTTTGCAAATATTGCAATCTCTTTAAAATATAATGCTTTATATGTCTCTATTTTGTGCTCTATTTTGATGTAAATTGTGATGTGGTCAGCGAAAAAAAAAAAGATAGCCTAGCCAATTCTGTAGCATGCTAATAATTTTTATGTAAATTTTATAAAATGTTGTAAAATAATGGGATGAATTTGAATCTCTGTTATTGCAGTTATACTCTTTGTTATTTTTTTTTTAACAATGTTTCTGTTTCCCTTCCATCATAATTTTCATTCCCTAAAAATTTCAATTTATTTTACAGTTTCTTTCAACAAAATAATTCACCTAGCAATTGGCAATTTAATTTTTTCCCAAATGTGGTATAACAATTATATTAGGTATTATAAAACTTGGGCAAATAAACTATGCATTAATGTTCAAGTGTATAAAACCATAATTAATCGCTGTGCTGATTCTCATGGAGCCGCTCCAGTACTATGACCCAGTAACCCAGACACAATGTCGGATATTTTAAGGGTGATATATGTATGCTAATAAAAATTTTAACTAACATGATACATGACATTCTTTCTGTATTTGGAATTATAAAAAACAAAAAACCAGAACAAATACAGATTGACCTGATCAAATAATTGGTTGGTTGAGCTAAATTGCTTAGTTTTGGTGAAACCCAACCAAATCATATTTTTGACTATCTTGTCAATTGAATTGAGATCTATTCATTCCATCGTTTTGCAGATTAATCATTTCAATAATATTTTATCATTCACTGCCTACAGAGCAGACAGTTATATATTGAGGCAATCATACCACAGTGGGTGGAGTCAGATGAAAACTCATCAATATAATGTATATGTTTATATTTTATTAAATGATTTTGTTTTTTTATTTATTTTCTGAAAACTTATAAGCTTAACTTTTTCTGTTTTTGTTTCAGCTTTGTAATTTCCTGTTTGATGGTTTAATTTTATCTGATTTTTTCCGTTTATCCTCATATTTTTTAACGTTTCCTCTTTTTACATCCTTCATTATTTTACAGATTCAGTTATATTCCTTATATCATTATGTAGCATTCTGTTTATTTGTGTGTGTGTTTATTTATTTTTTTTGTAAATTACATGTGCAACTGTGGTTGTAACAAATGGGATTTTTGTTTAGATTTAATACAAGGTAAATCATTGTATTTTTATTTATTTTATGCCTAGGTTAAATTTAGGTATGTTTGTTTTCTTATCTGCTTATAAAAAACATTTGTTCTCACTTCAATGCTTCTGAATACTATGCCAAAAGCTATTTTCATAATACAATGTTTTTATGCTACTGTACATTTTTAAATAATTCCTTCTATACCACCATCATCAATAAGTACAGCCTTTGAATGGGGCATTTAGTTGTATGTCCTGTTTGCTTAACAACACATGAGTGCACAAAAAAGAACTTTGTACACAAATAAAAAGAAATGTTTAAATTGATTACCAACCAAGGGTCTATGAATGTAGAGTTAGTATTTATGTGTCTCTTAATTGGGGAAGATTTTTTTCTCTCATTATATTGAAAGCCAATAACTTAAATGCAAAGTAAGCGGTCCAAATATTGATTTTTTTCCCTCCATGTTTTCAGCTCAACGCTCATAATATATCCTTAGTATACCCTCTGCCATTAGTGCTATCAATATAACTACTACAAAACCGGATAAGGTTAACTACCAGGTCAATAAATCATTGAATATTATAATGTATTAAACTAGTCAAAGACACATTTTTATAAGGGATCAAGTAATATTAGGAACATAAACCCAAATATGTTATTTCTCAATGTTTGAGGGCGCCATTGCTTTTGTTATTGCAGGTGTGTGCAGATGGTAAATCTTTACTAGATGCATTACAGCAACCAGTGAGTGAGGAAAGCGAGGATTCCGTTACCGCTCAGGCAGATTATTCAAAGTCTGCTACTCATGTGCTGGATGTAGTACATGAGATTCTTGATAATCATCGACATTTAGACGAGATGTGGCAGCAACGTAAGACGGTATTTCAGCAACAGTTGCAGTTGCTACTGTTTAAACAAGACGCTGAAGAGGTAGGAAATCATTTACTTAATTTATACTGCATATATATACTTTTCACTCTCATCACCCCTCAACATTATAGAACTCACCAATTACAGTATGGAACAATGTGGTAATGCAAGTCCCATTATGAAGCTTAACGATTGTAGTTATTCTCATCCATAGGAAAAATTCTGTTGTCTTATAAGATTTGACATAGGACTATGGAATTGAGGGCTAGCATATTAAGCTCAGGGGTATATCTCTACTCTAGCTCTATGATAGTAATGAATTTTTATGTTTAAGTTACTCTTTTGTGCTGGAAATTGTGGTGGAATTCTAAAATTACAGACTGCTTTGATGATTGATTGTTATCCAGTGTTGTCTGACAGTATTTTAAATCAAACACATAAACAAACATTAGCAGCGTGGCTGCATCTTTTAACAGTCAATTTAATTTTCAGCTTTAAGACAGAAATCCTGATTAGATTTATACTGAAATGTAATCCAATGGTGTTTGCTGTCAAATACGATTACATCCACCCATGATGTTACATTACTCCATGATCAACCAGACAATTGCCATTTTTACTGCCAAAGGAGAAAGTGTTTGCTGCCCTCTTATGTTGGCTGTTATTCAAAGATATTTATGGTTGTTGTTGTCTTGCTAGGTTTTAAATTGGTTGGACAACTATGGTGAGGTATTCCTTGGAAAGCATACCGGTATTGGGAAATCACTCAAAAAGGCTAAGTCACTACTAGAAAGGCATGAGGAATTTGAATCTAGAGCTAAGGTAAGCCCTAAATTTTTTTGAGTAGGCGTTATGTAATTGTTAATAAACATTAATGATGATGAGGTAGTTTTGCCTATTGTCTCTTATCATCAGCCTGTAATTGTCCAAAAATGAATAAACATCGTTAAAAAACTTCAGAAAGTTACACCCTTTCCACTCCCCCATTTGTACTATAATTAAAAATATCCATTAAAACATTATTTTGATTGAAAATTATTACTATTTGTGTTGGTTTTTTTTTCATTTGGGTCGTACATATTACTTTGTTTTTTAATTTTGTTTGCTTGTCAGCCTTATTTTTATTAATATCAAATATACTCTTATTCATTATGATATACTTTTTATCATTAAAAGAATCTATTATTAAAATGTTGCATTTCTAATGAAGGTCTACGTATATTTGAAACCAGCTTCAGTTGATCCCACTTTTCTTTATGTGATCATTAGTTGTATATTTCTGTGGCATAATTTATGGTTGATTTCTAGGCAGTTGGTCTCCACAAGGCAGTCAAATGTCACATAATTGCTATTCATACTCTGTATAATTATGAATATCTCATGGTTACTATTCATACTCAATTATAATTAAGAATAGCACATTGTTTCTATTCATACTTAATATTGAGTTAATGGATAGCACATGGTATCTATTTCATCACTCATGATGAAGAGTATATATATATACTCAGTTGCATATGATAACTATTCTTTAATTAGGATTATAAATAGTACATGGTTTTTATTCATATTTTTGATTATGAATAATTACCAGTATATAGTTTTTTATCCATACTTCATTATTATTTTAAGAGGCACATGGGCCGCTCTGTTCATTATCATTATTATTACCGGCAGTACGGTTCGCTATTCATACTCTGTTATGAAATAGTGCATGATTTATCTATTTATACCTAAAATTATGAAGAGTTCAGGGTTGTTATACAGTATATTGCTTCATTTTAACTGTGAATAGCAATCAGAAAAAAAACCTAATTACCAAAATAAAAATAATAAAAAGTTTGGGGTGTAGATTATACGCATCAGTCCACAACTGAAAATTCTGGACCGTGGAACAAATTTGAGCTTCAAAAAGTATAAAAAACGGTTTATACTACACGGTTAACATAAAAACCATGTTTAGGTCTCAGTATAGTGGCAGCTTGTTCTCTAAGATTTACATTATGACCTAGGGCCTTATTCTAGGGTTCTTTGCCAACCATCCGTCACCCTATTTCATTTGGGAAAATAGTGACAAGGCTAAAGTTCATAGTTATGGTGTAAAGTGTAAGGTGTTTATTAATAATCTTGAAAAGTTTCTTTTCATTTCTGAGCACCTATTTTGTAAAAAAAAAAAAAAATAAAAGGTGATGTTAGATTTTTAAGATTATTTGGTTGGTCAGACTTGAGCAACACAAAGTTTTCTTGGCTTAATTAAAATTAGCATATTCTCAAATCATGTGCGTATCACCGTATACATACATTTTTGATGAGTGTGGTATAAGCAATCTCTGGCTTGATCAAGACAATTGTAATAAAACATGGATTATTAACAGTCTTTTCTTAAGACTGGATGATGATATGGCAATGCAAAATAGGTCATATGAGATAAATACAAATATACTGTGTATAAATTATAAATTGTTTAATTAAAATTGTGATTTTGAAAGATATTTATTCAAACTAAACATGCCCGATACTGTGTAGATTTCATTTTAAGAACCATAAGTTGCCTATTTCTGAGAATCGATACTTACCGGAGGTATCAAGCAAATTATGTAGTCTTTGTGATACAAAAGACATTGGGGACGAATTTCATTATGTTTTAAAATATCCAGCTTTAATTGCTCCTAGGAAAAAAATACATAAAACAATACTTTTATATTTGCCCAAATGTTATTTTAGCAGTTATTTCAAACTTCTAACGTTAAACAATTAGTTATGCTTGCTCATTTTGTTAAAGAAATAATGGTAATGTTTGAATTTAATTGTGCTTCATCTCACTTCTGTTCAGTATAACTTGGTTTGTACTGTTGCTCTCATATCCCGAAAGGGGTCGATAGAGAAAGAAATAAATGAAATGAAGTGAATACAAAACCTTAATGACAATATTATAAATACATGTGTTTTTAAATATGCAATTTGTAATATTGCATTCAACTATAATTGACCTAGAATTTATTACTTACTGTTTTGGGAATTAAACTTTGAATACTGTATGTTGAATTTTTTTTTCCTAATTAATAATGTGTCATTAGGCCAGTGACCTCTTAAACCATTTATTTCTCTCAGAATTCAGTGTCCAGAATTGATCTGATGTAATCAGTTTTCTTGGATCCAACTATAGTGTAACAACTTTAGGAAATATTTTTTTCATTATTTCTTCACATATATCTGCTTTGATAGAAGATAACAAATAGAATAAATTGACATATTATTCAAAAGTGAAGAAGTACACATTATACATTATCCATAGTTGTTAGTCTGTATGCAATGATCTGTAGAAAAAGTTGGGTAATCAGTAGTCATCTATTGGTCTAAAAATTAAAGAGAGCAGTATAACTTCTCTGGCTCCTATTGACAAATTCTAGCTACCTTTTGCTCTATGTGTAATATATGGAGTGAGCTATAGTGCCTGTTGGTAATTGTATCAATTATCTGTTTACTCTTGGGTTTAGCAACCTATTTGTATGTTCAGTGTAGCAACCTCTTTATATACTGTTACTATTGGGAATATGTATCAATCCCTGTGTTTGCAAAGTAGTCTAGTACAGTAATGTTATTGTTATAACAATGTTTTGATTCATATAGCACCTTATACAAGTCCAGTCTCAAAGTGCTGTAACATTATAGCGCTGGTTTTTTAGATTGGCACAAAGGGCAACCTTTCCCATTCCCTGAAGAATGTACCTAGATAATGCGTCTAGAATGCGCAGAGACCTGTACATTCAAAGCAGCAACGTCCTACAAGGTACCCATTTATATTCCTGGGTGGAGAACAACATTGGTAAATTGATTTGCCTAAGGACATACTGTAAGCTAAATTCAAAGTGATGGTTTGATTGAGAGCCAGGCACACATTCGCTGCACCAAACTCAATATATAAGTTCTATGTATTAATTGATTTGATGATGATTCCACTATAATTTTATAATTAGCCATACTTTGGTTGTTAAAATTGACTAAGTGTGTTGCCTGGATTATTTCTACGCTCTAAAGGCTTAGAAGAATCCTGAGTTACCTTGCTTGGTGGCTGAGATGGGTCTGATTTCAATCACCTATTGAGGTATTGCTGTTGGGAACTGTGAGTTTACAGTATTTTTAGCTATGAATGGTATTAAAAATAGCTTATGTGTGCCTCCCATGGTTTGTAGCTTGTCATTCTTTTAAGGGACTAAAGCGTTAATGAGTGCCTGATAAGTCAGTATAGGTGTTGTGGAGTGGTTCTGGAATATAAGATCAGATGTTTTGAATTCCTTCTACATATTGCTGTAAGTATATGTTACCTACTCAACTTTTCTAGCTTCCATTATTGTGATAAAATAATAGTAGACCTGTTTCTAGTGTACAGTATATTGCTACTGTCTAATGTAATTATTTTATAGGCATAGATATGGATGGTTAGTTGGTTGGTCGGTTGGTTTATTGATCGGTTTAATGCAGTTGATACAAATAATAATCAGTCTATAATTTATAAGAAGGCTTAGCTAAATGAGTTGAACATTGGGACATGAAATACCATTTACTTGATCATGTGAAGTGTTGTTTAATAGTTAATCATTTTAAGCTATGTTTGCATTGGATTAAATAAACTTCAACAAGACTGAAGGTAATTTTCCATGGCTATATCTTACCACTGTTTACACTTTTCAATGTTTGTTGTTTGTCATAGCTAAAAAGTGGAGCATTTCTTTTCCTATGCAAGACATCATTTTTTCTTCTTCCAATACCAATCACACACTGGTCAGAATATCCTAACTCTATATAGAGTACTACAGTGTTATGTCACGATACCATGTGATACTACACCGTTGCTATCGTTGCAAAATGAGTTCAACCGGACGCCATTTTCCTCACTGACAAACCATTGATCCCAATTTCTAACGTAATTATTAAGATGTTGTATCTTACTTTTTCTTTGTAAATTTTAAATAATGATTAAATGTGTGTTCGATAATTACTGTAATATAATGCGAGCTTTTCTGTTTTTAGTACATTTTGATGGTAAAATATTAGATTCTAAAATGCCTATTCCAGAAAGCCTATAAAGTCATTCAAGCGTACTGAACGGTAACCAACGTCTGTTGACAACAGAGAGCGCCACCTGGTGTCGTGACGACATAACTGTGGTAGTCTATATAACCCAGGCTATTTGCAAAGAGCTATTATGTTTAAATGAACTAGTTTTTACCAACTAAAAAAAGAGAACTTAGATTTGTTCAAACATTCGATGTATATTTCTGTGAATCATACATCCCAAGAGTTCCATTAGCATAGATGAATATAGTATGGAAATAGCCACTCTAATAGTAATAGATAATTGTTGTTAGGGGAGCTTATTTACTAATGCGATTGCTAAGGTAAATGTAAATATAATTAGCCTAGCAATTTAATTATTCATATCCTGTATCCTGTTGTATACATTCTCTAATTATATAAGTAGTTATTGTATATGAATATTCAAACAATGGTTGTATTTATAGGGGTCATTAAGTGGATTTAGAATTAGTATTAGGATGTAATGAAAGATGGAATTATCATGCTGACGACCTCAATCCCATGATTCCTGTGTAAGCCTTAATTTACTAGGCTTACTTTCTCAAAATTTCCTTGTCAAATTGGATATTACCAGAGTTTAGGAGTGAACAAATAACAGTTTGTTTCAATTTAAATTTTGAAATATTGTATGTTAAGATGAGACAAGCTCATTCTTATCAATTTCTTTCCATATCAGCAATGAATTAGGTAGTACTAGTAGTATGTATTAAGAAGAGTCAAAAGAGTGGTGCTATAGCATGGTGTTTTAAGATTTCCACCTCATGGTCCAGGGTTCAAATCTTGTTTTGTAGTACACCAGAATTTAAAAAAAAATTTAAAGAGCCATTTCATGTTGTCGGTATTTGTTTCACCTGGTGTCATTGTTGATCACCAATTGTTATCTATTTTTTTTTATATATTTTGATTGTACATTGTATCCCTTTGTAAAAGGCATGGTACTGCATACAAATTCCTGTATTATTATTATTATTATTATTATTATTATTATTATTATTATTATTATTATTATTATTATTATTATTTCATAGTGCAATAAACCTTTTCGTAGTATTTATCAAACAGGATTATGAACATATCCCACATCTCACAAACATGTAAGTTAATACTAAATGTAATTTCTGAGTTTTTCAGACAACAATTATCTTGAATCTTGAATCATGTTCCTTTAGACTTTTCTGTACATTTGTTCAGTGGCGTATCTAGGGGAGGGCGTGCGGGAGCACCCCCCAAACAAATTCCTCGCCCCCCCATTCGCAT
>NW_022704992.1:2543539-2588782 GCF_011630105.1 Anneissia japonica | reverse complement strand
CGCATTCCCCCCCCCCCCCCAAAAAAAAATTTTAGCAGGTAAAAGTTGTGCCTATTAGTTATGCTAGCCCCAGTCATGATAAAGTGGGTGGGAGTGTAGGCCTGGCATAGATACCTATAGATGAGACTATGTATCTGCTTTGCCACCTCTTTGAAGGAAAATAAAGAGGTCAATTCCTTTTCTTTAAAAAAAAAAAAAAAAGAATCATGTTTTTATTTTGATTTGGTCTAATGCGTAATGCAGTAGTATACCCATTTACTGTCTCTTGTTACATGATAATTTGAAAATAACAGCCCACTTTCAAAAAAATGTGATTATTATAGATAAAAATAACTATAAAGTTAAAACATATTACTATAGGCAAAGGTAAATGATTTAATATTTCCAAAGAAGAAAATTATTGTAGACAGCCATTTAAACTTTTAAACTGCACTAATTCTTGTCATTAATGAATTATACAGTAGTAGATGTATCATGATTCACGTAAAACCTGACAGCAACATACTTGCTTAAGGTCAAAGAATGCTGAAGTTTATGAGAAATTTAAAAGCTTGATATATAACTTTTAAATTCCAAACCACATATTGGCTAAATTAAATTGAATTAATTTAATTGAAATAAAAGATCGGTTTTTAGTGATAATAATTCATCATCAAGTCTTCTGATTAGACAAGACTTTTCTTGATACCTTCTTTAGTGAATCCGCTGCCTGCCAATAATGATTTTGAATATACATAATATTGTATTTTTGGCCAATTTGTACTCCATGAAAAAATGGAAATTTCAGAAAAAAATAAAAGTTTTTCTTATTTTTATTACACCCAGTGCTGCCTTGAAATCTGCAAAAATAAGATATATATATTTCTTCCTAATTATATAAATTTAAAGCATTTAGCTATTTCATTACTACACTGTTTACATTCACCAATAACATTTTATTTTTATTTTCTCCTCTATCTGGATGTTTTTGGCATAACTATTTGCTACATAATAAAACAAATTTTTTTTTCCACCCTCCTCTGACAATCTTAAAAAAAGTTTGCAAAACAAGGAATAAAGAAGTCTAGCCTTATTACAGGAGGAAAGCCTTTTGCTATGCAAGCAAATTCGCAGTGATGTTTTGTTTAATGTGAGTTGTAATTGCAACCTCTTTCACTCCACATGAAGAGTTGTATCATAAGCCTATGTCGTAATAATTCACATGGCTATAAATCTCTGTCGGGTACACCTTGAATTTGGCATATTCTCAAAGTCCTGTAAAGCATCTTTACCTTGGGATTAAATCAATAAGATTTTACATGTGACATGGAATACTTAATGTTCAGTCACATGCTGGTGCAATCCATTTAAAATTAGAATCATTACAGGTATACTGTCTAATAACATCTGGAAATTCTCAAAAATTTTAATTAAATCAGTTAATTTAAAAAAAATTAAAACTTCTAATTTAAAAGGATCAAATGAGTTTATTAACTTGCAATGAGATACAGATGCAATACTTTATTTTATATTTGGCCAAATAAAAAAAATTACTAGTTTCTTGTCCCCTTGCTCATCCATTTTCGTTGCCTCACTAATTTTTTTTTTTATTTCCTTTATTTTACAAAATGTATGAAAATCTGACTCACATCTCACATCAGTAAAATTCCTCTCTCAATCGTTCGTTCGTGGTTGTGGATACATATGGTATGAATCACGTCTAGTGCTTCTTTTGTTTGCTCTCAATGTGTCTAGTTGGTAAAAGTGAGAAAGTAGTACCTGTTTCCCATCAACCATCTTGGATATGCCATCTCGGGAGTCCAAAAAAAAAAAAAGAAAAAAATGTGCCCTCATTCTCATTTTTTCAAAATATTAGAACGAGAAACTACTTTTTTTTTTACTTGGCCTAATATCTTTTACACAACTCTGGCTGTACAGTATTTATTATTGTCGTCGTCGTCGTCGTCGTCGTCGTCGTCGTCGTCGTTTTTGTTGTTCTTGTTGTTATGCAACATATTTATTCAGGATACATATTTCAATGAAAGTAAATGTACTATAATAAAACTGACAATGCAAATTTATATATTTATATAATGTTTATTTTATAACTTGAGGTGCTATGATGTCCTTGCAATATACTTTGTCTTTTGAAACTTTATTACTATAAATGTATAGTTTAATATATAATACAGTTTTTAACATTGTTGTATAGGCCTGTAATATTATAAGTGTTGTTTGTTTTTAATGTACAATTTTTACCAGTATATATAATACATAATGACTTAAAGAATATGTGCAGTTGAATTGTATACTAGTACCGCAGTCCTCCGTTACAAATCTCTACAAGTTTAAAATAAATTATTAAAAGATTAATAAAATAAAACTGTACTCTTAATGAAATATACATGCAATTGATTATAATTAAATATTTCTTTATGTATTTGAAGGAGACTAGTTTACAGTTGAGCCGACTATAGTAACATCAAGACTACCTATATTCATAGGTTTTCTTAAGGGCATAGAATTAGTATTATGTCTGCCATAATTTCCATTGGAATAAATCACTGCAGTCCTGAAATGGGCTAAGTAATGATATGACTTGGAGTATGCTTCATGATAATTACAAGCAATGAATGTTGATATTGTTAATTAAAGAGACATTAAATCTAGAGATAGAATATCATCTCTCTTCAATAATTTCATTATCATTACAAGTATGGTAAGCGTGTAATTTAATTTTGTAATCTACTTTCATATTTATATCGTAATTTATATTATATTGTTGTTATAGGAACCTTACTTATAATTAGGAATATTGGTATTAAAATTCTTACCTATTAGTGGTATTATTAGTTATCAATACAATTACTTAGAATTATTATTTATGATATATTGCTTTTATTATTTTTATTGATTTTATTTCTATTTTTCAAATATATAAATTATTATTTGTATTGCTTTTTAATAATAATAAAAACAATAATAATGCATTTATAATGCACTATCTATATAGTTAAACATATTCTGAGACACAAAAAACATACATGGAAAATTAAAAACAAAACTAAGATCCAATAAAAATTAAACAAAATAGATAAGAGATAATAATACTACATTATAAAATACCATGCTAAAGAAAATAGGCCTATATGGATTTAAAGCAACTTGAAATAAATGTGTTTTAAGAGTATTTTTTTTCTTATATGTAAGAGAATGATATATATTCAATTCTAGATAGCCTGACCCTTATTTTCCTGAGTACTGTATGTACCAAATAACTTATAATATATCATATTCTAAATGTGAAAGATTATAATTTAATTCATTCATTTCTCCTTTTAATTAAATTCAATTGCATTTATGCAAATTTCATTGTTGTTATTAATTGTTAATAGTTGTTTCTGTTTCCCTACTAAATATTTTTCTGAAGTTAATTGAGAATTTGATTTTGAACTAATATTTAGTTATGTTTGTAAATAACTTTCATGTGTTAAATATTTTTTTTTTCTGTTTAAGAGTGTGTTTTTTTTTTCTGTTTTTGATAGAACATAGTTTCTAGCATTCAGACAGCTATTATTTTATACTCAAAGAAAATGATACAAATGAATAAATAAATAATCTTGCCATTAGTCTCATCTCAAGTTTCTTTAATTTTTTTGTCCACTGAGGTTACAACAAATCTGCTGAGATCCATTATCTGCAAGACCCAATTTTAATGTAAGCAATGTCTGGCCATGGTGTGTGAACATAATACTACCAACTATTAAATGGTGTCTTTATGGAGACAGGTTGTTGAACTTAGCACCACTGACATAACTTCACTTTCTAAAAAATGTTCTAAACACATTTGGTAATTAGGTTAATCATTTTGAATTCATTCTCGGTTCTCAAAAGTTATTAAGAGTTTGTTTTGATCAGAGTATGCTTATATGAATGATATCTATTTCCAAAATCTTTTTGCACTACATTGTTCAAGGAAACTATAGTGGGGAAATAATTACGATTTAATTGCTCTCAATTGTTTATATACAACACAAACGATGAGTCAGTGCTGTGTAAGTAAGAGATGTATGTGGACATTGCACTTTTCGTTGGTTGATCTTTTTTTATTTTTTTTCAAATATTAAAATCATTTGTTGGGACTTGATTGTTTTCATGCCGAACAGTGCTTTGGCTATATTCCATTTGTATACTTATTCACCCAGTAGATTTATAGCCACACTGTTAAATATAATACTCTTGTGAGTTACTCATATAATGGACCTGTTGTCTTCTCCCAATTAACTCTTCTATTCATCCTTTGATTTCTGATTTCTATTGGGTCTCGTCTGAATATTCCAGCTTGTCTATCTAATCCTTCAGTATTTAAAGTTTTACAATTTATGTTAGATTTTATAACAGTGATACACTTATTTAGGACAATAAAGACTTATCTTTTTCATAAACATAAAATTTACAATTGTGTATAGTATAGTATATGTGAGGTAATGAATATTGTTCATTCAAAGTTTTGATGAATCTTTCCACTATATTGTGGTTAAGTCTACACCTGTCCATGTCGCCATATAAGTCACAAGACTTGATTCCTCAAATCTCAATAACAAATACTTCCTTGGTTTTTTCGACCACAAAAAAATGCTTGTTTTGTAAGATTTAGCCTACATTGTGTGGATGTGGGTTGAGTTAATGTGGTTTGTTTTATTCAAAGTTGTAAAATGATACAGTTGTTTCAAGATACAGTAGGATGTTTCTTTCCTAAGGAAGTACACTTATCAGCTTCTCTCCATTGAAGGTACAGTACAACAGTTTTTAAAAGAGTGAGCTTGCCTTCATGGTATATTTGTGGTGTACATTATATTGATAACTTCACTCGTTCAGAAACAAGGACTGTTAGTAGCTCCATGTTCAGTGTAACATGCTCAAGGTGAACTCTTAAATAAATTTTGTAATCATTTTTTTTTGTTTTTCAACTTGTATTTAAATTTATTTCTATTGGTTTTACTTTTGAATTGTGTGTATAGTATTTAATTTGCTTGTTTCATTTTAAGTGTTTCCTTTTCATACAATATGATCAATAGATGTAGATTACTTCTAATGAGCAATTATCATTACAAGAAAATCTATCTCTATAATGATAATTATCTCTTCATCGTTTCATCAATAAATGTCTTAATTCATTAATTTTCAGCAAAGCCTCTCCATTTACTACTATAATTTCTCAGTAGATTATTTCTCATTGATTCTCACATCTCATTACAAACAAGCCATTTCCTAGAGAAAAAATTGATTTAGTTGAAGGTAGTAGGTCCTAAATTAATTGCTAGGACTAATTTTCATTAGTACAAAATTCTCTATGAACAGGGCGTATCTAATTTTCAAGCGTTGGCATCCATTGACCCATAGCTCCATCGTTGCCATGGATTATCAGACAAGAAATTGGCAGAACTTCTATTTTGATATTGTTTGAAAGGGTACAATCATTCAGCCTTCAAATGTTTGACATTGCCTGGCAACCAATATTAATAAGGTGTAATATTACTAATAACATTTCACAATTATATCTGTATTATTCCCTCAAGGTCAGTGCAATTTGATGAGAGAGACTGTTGTTCTCTATTTATGAACATATTAAAAATTTGTAAAAAGATGTAAAGAAAAGTGGAAAAAATGGGATATAGCCTGTAGATGGAAGGTACAGTAATTGAAAAGTCAAGATTGATGATTAAGGATAGAGGGAAGGTTATATGAGAGAGTAATGATTGTGGAAAGGTAAGAAAAGGAAGATTGAATAGAACATTCTGTAAGCTATGTAGTAAAATCACTAGAGATAATAATTTTTGTATTATTATGGTTTTTGTAGGAAATATTGATTATATATACAACTGTTTTTTATTGTCATTTTCGTGACCTACATTTTTTGTAACAATTTTTTTAATGTCAAGCGCAAACCTCTGACGGATTATTTCAAATACTCTTATCATCGTAATGGTTTAGAACCATGTTTCCTAATTCAAGTACTTCAGTTATTGATGAACGTTCCAAGATTGCCCAGCCATCAACATAACTACATGAACGAACTAATTTTAAAATAAAAATTTAATTGAAATATGTTATGACTGAAAAATTTATAATTCATTTGTAACTAATACTGTTTTTCATCAAGATTTAATACAATATCTCTTATTCATATTTTTTTACATATGCTGAATTAAAAATTAAAGGTTTTTTTTTAAATCATTTATTCCTTCAATGTTATTTTATTATTTATTGATCTTAAGTTAAAATTGTTTTTAGAGCTGAGAATTTCTGCTCATTTTGCAATTTTTAGGCAGCAGAATGTATGTCTTAATTGGTAAGATTTGAACTTGTCGGCCTACCTACCGGGAGTAAAGTTGTGTACTTTGGTATGCTGCAGGAAGCTCTCTTACTAACTTGTGGCACGTGGTACGTCTACATTTACCGTACCCTAAAGCCAATTGTGTCACATCAAAATTATGTGGTTTAAGAAGACATTTAATTTATTTATAATATGTAGGAACTGGAATTCAGTTATGTTTTGGTTTATTTCCCATTTTATTCCTCCTGACTATTCCATCTCTCTATTCCTTATATTCGCTGAATGATATTTATCCTTAATCTTGATCTCTGTCCAAGTCTGGTTACATAGTAATGGATGAGTTTCACTGACACCTTTGAACTTGTATCATGAATATTAATGAAGCAGTCGAAGGCGACTGGAATCCTTAGTTGTGTTTTATGGATGAGTATAATTAAAGCTCCTAAACTTGCCGCAATAAATACTAGCTCTTACGTATACTTCCTTTTGTCAGTTTTCTTGTATTTTATATTGAATATTCTTGTTGGAGATCAAATTAAATTGCAAATTATTTAACTTGTCAGTCATAATTGTAAATAGATCAAAATAAAATTTGTGGGTCATTTGGATAAAATGAAAGTGTCTAATTTTTCTGTAATTCATCTAATGAAACAATGCATCCAACAGTTGTGTTAATGTAGTTATTGCATGTATTGTAAAAATATTTTTTTAATTGGTGGACTACTCAATATAATATAGTTATTAATAATATTTTTTCTATATTTGTATCTTGATTTCAATAAAGATTAGGCCAAAAAAAAATTGTTTGTTTGCCCTCCTCCAGCCACCACTAACTCACTGAAAAAAATAGGGGCAAAAAAAACCCAAAAAATAAAGAAAATTTTTTTTAGCGTTTACCTTTACAAATTAAAAAAATTTTGGGTGAATTTCTCTTTATTTTTTGCCATATGCCCTACAAATTGGTCTAAAGTTTTCTGATGTAAGGTATTGCCATTCTAGGCCTCTGTGTTTTATTTTTATTCCATCTGATGAGTTTAAAAAAAGGAAAAGAAAAAAAAACTTTTTATACCCGTCCTTTTTTATCATTTAAAAAAAAGAAGGGCAAACAAACAATTTATTTTTTTAGCCTTATATATTTTTTATGTTGTAAAAATGAACGAATGCAATGTGACTAAAATGTGTAAGCTGGAGTCGTACAGTGAGAACTCCTTTATGGTCGCTGCTTCCAAAAGCAAAAACTCTTCGCATCAGATTACAAGAATCTCCTACCATTTCTCTGTTTGAAGTTTGGCTCTCTAGCTCATCTCTTCCTATCCATCTAATTGTGTTACTAGTCCAGGGGCTCTGAACAATATCAGTTTACAGGCACTGGCAACCAGAAATCGCTTGAGTAACAATGCATTTCTTGAAGCTTAGACATAAAGGTAACTTAAAAAAATGATGACAGGTATAAAGCAGGGGGGTGCACCTTTTCGGTTCCTGGCCCCTGGACTATACTGTTCATGTTTTGTTGTTTCTTCCTTTATTTTTCTTTTCTACTTTCTGCTTCTTTTACTTTAATTCATTCTTGTCATTTGTTGAAAATGCATAGAGACTTAGTATTATGTGCTGTGCAAGTCAACAAACATTACTTACATATTACCATGAATAAAATAAAATTGAAATTTATAAAGCAAAATATGAAATTCTTCATAATGACATTGTTCTGTTTCATTTCATTTAATGCATCTCAAATAGTAAAAACATTTTAACATATAAATAGCATTGGCTGAACATGACAACGTGTTTTATATGTTATTAAAAGGGAACCAAAGTATATATCTGTTCTTAAAATATGAAAATTGTTTTATTTATTACATCTCAATGTAATATAAACATTTGATAGATATTAATAGCTGTATTTAAATAGACAGAACATATATATATATTAAAGGCGAATCAATTTACCATCTGTTAGGTTTTTGACATGTAATCTTACTGGAGTACCCAAAAAAAAAAACAACACAAAATACAAATGAATATATATTTCATAACAGTATAACTATATCTATACAGTAATAATAATAATAAAAACTTTATTTAACTACGGAAACACTTGTTCACCACAAAGGTGTTTTTCAACAAGGCCGTAAAGGCAATTGTACAACTCGACAAAACAGAAATTAAAACAAAAATGTAACAATAGACTTATTAAAAAAGAAAATCACTTCAGGGCCTACTGAAAGGAACTTAATTACATAACTAAACTGAATTATCATAAATAAACTTACATCATTAACTATAATACTTTAATTGATTTTTATTTTCATTTTAAAATTGGAAATTGTATTTGAGTTTTTGAGGTCATAAGTTCATTCCATAATTTAGCACCTCTGTATGATCATAGAGAAAATAGTTCTATTTTCTCTATGGTATGCTAAGCTACGTTTTTTATAATCTGTACTTGGTTCTGTAGTGTTAAATGATTTTCTGATCTGGTGTCATAGGGACATTCTTTAACATGGAATCTGTTTGTTAGGTATAAGTTATTGGTAATTTTGAACACAGTGATGGCCTCATTCTGATACAGCCTCCTCTCAAGTTTATCTAAGTTAAGGCTCTGTAAGGCTTCCCTGCTAGACTCACTCCTAGTCCTCCTAGTTATTATTTTGGCAGCTCTGTTTTGCATAACCTGAAGTTTGTAGAGTAAGTACAGTAAAGTGTTTGTAGTGAGGCATCATTATATTATATTTTATTATTTATGCTTGTATAAGTTCATGGTTTATGTGTTTTACATTGTTGTATTATGGATATATACAGTAAGGCTCTATGGAACAGCAGAGTCCAGTACTGAGAAGGCTATAAGAGTAAGAAAAATATAAAATATTATTTGAAGGTTTGCATGGTGAATTAATAATATATATATTAATGCTTGCGATACACCACATAGATAGTTCTGAATAGAACTGTTGTTGGTTGAGAATGAGATACTTCAATCGTATTCAGGAGAATAATATCTGCAGAAAATTCCAAACAAGGAAATACTTATATGTTGGGTTAGAAAAATATAAATATTAATCTGCTCAGTACTATACATGATTTAGGATAATTTATTACTGTGTCATATACTGTGTATTATGTTGTAATTATTTGCTATTCTTAATATTTTATACATCTATTTCAATGTTATTATTATTTACTTACTTACCTAGAGGCTTGACCTTCTTGCCAGCTGATGTTTAATTCCTATTTATTATTGTTATGATTAGTTAATGTTACTATTATTACAGGTAACATATTGGTTGAAAAATAATTTTAAATAAATTTATGCCACAAATATTAGCATTTGATTTTCCAACTACTAAATTTATTGATGCAATTTGGTGATTGTGGTGAAGCACAAAATAGACAATGGATTACCAGTGGACCTAATCCGTTGATGATCACACTTAGATTGTACTAAATTGTGATAACAACCTTGTTTATGCCGTAATATTTATCATACTGTAGTACATCTGCAACCGATGTCACCCAGTACACCTCATTACCCCCATTGTAGGGCCACCGCCACACTCTTTGTCCATCATTATCAAAAACTCTAGTAAGATTTACAGGTATTCGTTGCTGATGATATTCATCCATACATACTTCGTGCATTTACACCTTCTGTGATTTGGATTGGAAGTGATTCTATTTGATCCGGCAAGCTGTTTGGAAATTCTCACTTTTGTTGTCATGGAATTCCTAGGGACATTTGCTTGGATTTTATTTTATATTTGTACCTGCAGTGAGAAACTTGCTGATTTCTACAAGTTTTTGTGAGTTTGTAATTTGAAGCTTCTTAATTAGTTATTTCATTATCTCTATTATTTACTGTGATATGCAAATTGTTTATTAATTTCAAATAGCATTTAAGTAAAACAATAAAATGCTTGTACAAGAGGATAAACTTTTATTACCTTAGCTAATTAACTGTTATTAATTATTATCATTAATTAGGTATTTCTCTGATTAGGTACTTATCTAATTATCTATAGAACATTGTGTTTCTTTCCAAATTGCACTTAAGATTTATTTTTTTTTAATCCTAGAAATTTTAGAATGTTATGTCAGGAAAAATTGTTGAATTTACATATAGAATTCTAGAAGGCAGATTAGATATGGTTTTTTTTTTGTTAAATCTATATTCATACTTAAGCATGTTTGTCATT
This sequence comes from Anneissia japonica, assembly GCF_011630105.1. Classification (NCBI taxonomy): domain Eukaryota; kingdom Metazoa; phylum Echinodermata; class Crinoidea; order Comatulida; family Comatulidae; genus Anneissia; species Anneissia japonica. The sequence continues at coordinate 2,578,276 of NW_022704992.1, read as the reverse complement.
TTCTGTGTATTCCAGTTATCTGTCTATAAAATATCATTATGCTTGTTTATAACTTGTACCTGAGGATATAAGAGAAAATTGCAGAAAATTTAGCATTTCTGTGATGTCAGGTGAAATTGTTGAATTTACATCTGGAATCCTAGATAGCAGATTAGACAAGATATAGTGGGTTTTGTCAAGTCTATATTCATACTTAAATATGTCATTTTAAACTTCAAGTTCTGAACTTAAGGACGTAATCTAGATCAGTCAATTTATAAATATGAATTGATTCATAGAACTTGCCCCAAACTTTTCCCCTTCCTCTCCCACGCGCATAATCCTGGCTTCCTTCCGGTTACAAACCCTGACTGTCTCAAGGAAGACTAATGATGTTCATCGGAATTAATTTTCAAGTGTAGTCTGTGCTGTTTAAAACCTATATTCCTTTGGATCTTTGAACACGCAAACTACGCGAGTTGTTCTCATGATCAAATATTTAAGTCAAATCATTCCTTTTTTAATATTTTGATGTAAAAATTGATATATGGTATCAGAATATTAATTTTTGAAAGGTCTCAAATATCAACTAATTGCAGTCATTATTAGTTGATGCTTTGCAGAGCATTCTGCTATTCTTGATAAATATATCTGGTCATCTGAATTCAAGAAGCATTCACGTAATAGATATCACGTCAAAATTAATTCTGTATACAGGCAAGCAACTGGACCCAAATTACAGTACTTTTATCGATTCACAACTAATTAGTTGTTAAAATATTCATCTCCATGAAGAGGCTTTGTGAAATAATAACAAACTAAATCATAAGTTGAAACATAAGAAGGGAACGCTACAGCAATTTAAAAAAGTTAATTGAAAATTTAAAGCTCAAAATGTAAAACAAAATTGTCTTTTTGGGTTTTGATTATTTTTCAGATGGTTATCTATGTGAAGATTGCCATGAAAATATGTAAAAAGAAATAATAATAATAATAAATAGGTCATATAAATTAGGTAAAAATTAACATTAAAATTATTAAATTCTTGCATTGGGAAAATTGAGTAACTCAAATTTAACAACCTAAAAACTAAATGATGCAGAAAATATGTCAACATATAATTCTATTGGCTTAGAAAATCTTTATTACCACATAAATATACAGATGAGAGAGCACTAAATTTTCACACTTAATTTTAATGCTATATATGGCAAATTACTTTCTATTTGATACATCTGAAATAAAGTCTAATAAACATCTATTAAGTATTAGAAACCAGTTATGATTAAATGAAATCATTGCCACTGTGGTTCAAGATTATGAGAATGATTTATTATAAAAATATAGTGTTAATAAAAACATTAAAGACATTGAAATATTACTTTCTAAGAAATAGTTTTAATTTATTTTGAGCATATAACTACATGGTCTTTGTGGTGATTGTATTTCAAACGAAGATGCATTAAATTAATTTCAAAATACTAAGATAAAAAATCCCATTTCCATATTGATAGCACGTTATTATGATTCAGCCTAGAGGTAGTTCTGCTCGGCTGATTTGCTGATATTGCTTACGTTTAACAAGGGATCCGTGACTGCAACTCTGGGAATTCTTCCCGTTGGCTAGAAATAAAGAACTAGGCCAGTCTGGGTGCAACAACAACCAAACAGTTATCTAAATACAGAATCTTTGTCGATTTTTCTAACCAAAAGAGGTTATACTTTGCTATGAATTTAAGATTTTTTTGCACAACTAATATTGAAATTTTAAATAGGTAGTTTGTCCCCCATAACTTTAATATTTTAAGTAGTTTTCTTACTAAGGGGATTAAATATAATCTCTTGTTTTTAGAGATTACTTCTGACTTGATTGGCATTTAAAACCTGATAGCCAAATCCACCTGTGCAATGTAAAGTATATAATTGTACGTATTCTTTTATAAGAGTGAGGCTTTAAAAGTACATACTAATTAATCTGGCAGTTTCTGACCATAGTTAATTGGATTAAAGTGGGGAAAAGAAACAACATAAATCATATAAGAATTAGGCCTAAGGGTACCTTATTGATGTAAATTCTTAGTCAGCAGGCATTAAGCTTTTAGTCCTATGCCAAATGCCCATTTTGGAATGAGAATTATTTCTTAACAAATTAATCAATTTGGCTTTAACTTGATGCAAGATTAATTCCGTAGTCTTTAGATGTCCTTTATACATATTCTCTGCATCTGATTTTGTCATTATGGGATTACTATATAATTGACAATTAGGATGATTTCAGATAAGACCTTTTTGATTTGCATTGTGAAAAATTGTGGAAGTTGGTGAATCGCCGAATGTTTGGTTGTAAGGTTTCATTCATCAGTATTGCATGGTATATGAATTCCAGGTAAGTTCAATTAGTGATTTGACCTAAGGCGATTTGGCCTCGTATTTGGTAAGGCTGTTCAAAATTACAGTTAGTTTTCCAGTGAGTGACTTTTTGAACCAATAACATGCACTTTCCAAGTCCATAATACTGTTAAAGTTAAATCTCTAAGTATCAATAAAGGTACCCACGATTGGCTCTTTTTACATCTGCTTCATTTTTCTGACACTGACAGCACTGGATTTTTTTTTAGTCGCTTTTCTAATTAGAAACCATCACAGTTTATGTTTTGCTTCATTCTCTCCTGAAAATAAGTATGTCACCAAGAGAAAATGTTTAATTTAGAATGCATCCGTTTGATAACTGACCAGTTATTGGAAAAAAAGATGTGTGTATTCTGAACTTATGATAGATGTTATGGATTTGTGTTGATGAATGAGAAATGTATCTTTACTACTTTTTGCATCAAATCATATAGTAGTAGTAGTTATACAGGTATAGTACTATATTCGCCTGTTCTTTTTTTTATTCATTTTCATTCATGCTTCCATCTAATAATTTGAACAAATTTCTTTCTGTTCTTAAATGATTTTTTTATATTCATCTACACATTCTCATCTTTAATTTTAATTTAATGTGTTCTCTTTTTTCCATTTCAATTTTGAATTTAATTCCAATGTTACCTGTTATTTAGATAAATGTTCTGAATTCTGATCACTTCACTTCATGTGTTATTTAACACTGAAAAAAATTCTTCTGATTGTAGGATGATTTTTTTAAAAATTTTATTTATTGCTGTGTCTAGGCATTGAATTAATATTTCCTTGTGATCTTAGGATGAAAGATGTCACATTCTTTCCATTTTAATTCATGCTTTTGTCTACACGTTGAATTCATATATTCGTTTCGTATTTAGATGAATGTAGTGTTAGATTATGCAGGCTGATTATAACTTGAGAAACCCATACCCTCTCTCTACACTCAATTATTCAGCTGATGAAACTTCACCCAGTTTTATGCTAACCTCGATGATGTGATTCTCTTTGCCACAAAGGATTGCTGATGCCAAGTCATCTTTGTAGCAGATCTCATCAATTTGTTTTTGATGACTTCTCTTTTTATGAAAACTTTTTAATCGCCATCGTCACCTACTGTTTTTTCAAATGATACGACTGTGATGTGGATTGTAATATTCTAATGATAGATTGGAATTTTGTGTAGTTTATTCTAGGATTTACGTACAAGAAAGAGGTAAGGAGAACTAGTTTTTGTTTTTGTTTTTCTATTTACTGTGGCGAGAACATGGTTTAAAAATGTGTTGTTATTTTTTGTCTTATAATGATATAATGGAGTGATGATTACTATAATAGTGGAATGTACGTATTTAGTATAATATTGATGATGATGATGATGATGATAATTATCTTTACGTTGATAGTTATATAGTAATTATATTTAGACTACTGAATGGTGTAGTAATATATAGTCAAAATTTGCCAGTCTAGGGAAAACTCTAAAAATTGCTTTTTTTGGCAATAATTAATATACAAGTACTATTAAAAAATTCACAGATTGTCAAAGAAAGTAATTTTGGGAGTTTTTCCTAGACAGGCAAACTTTGACTATATATTACTAGCTTATAAGAAATATTACATCTCCAATTTTGATATATGTCGCAGCTAACACCCGGGGCCACGATTTACATGAAATAAAATTTCACGGTGACATGATCCACAAGGTCAAATTTGAGGTCAAAAAGGTCATTGGTATTAGATATGGTCAATTTTTCAAAAAAATGGCAGATTTAAATTCCTTGGTTAATTTTCTTTTAGAAATACCAATTTTATGAATATTAGTCAGTTCATTGTCGAGATATTAAGGTTTAAACATTGGCGGCCACACCCATTTTGGCCAATTTTGCCATATTTGGGCGGGCCATAACTTCAAAAATATTGATCCTATCCTGCTAAAATTTATGATTTGCATGTTAGATGCCAAACCCAACATGTATACTAATTTTCATCGAAATCAGAGTCGTTCGGTTTAAAAACTTTCATTTTTTTTGTGATTTGACATGGAATGACCCAAAGGTAAGTAGAATAGAAGACGATGGGAATTGTGAAGATTACAATAATAGCATTATAAATAATAGTCATTCAGTATAATTTAATAGTTTGATTGTTATACTTAGAAAAACAGATTGAGAGATGTGATGGATATGATGAAAATGATATTGAGAATGGGAGGTAATGTTGATGGTGCCTGGTGGTGATGATGGTATTAACTGGTCATGTTGGTGGTTTCTAGTGATGGTGGTTCCTAGTAATGTTGATGGTGTTAGGTGATGGACAAGTTAGTAGTGCCTGGTAATGTTTGTAATGCCTGGTATTGTTAATAGTTCCTGGTAATGTTGGTTTTACCTAGTGATGTTTAAAGTGGTACTCGGTATTAATGTTGGTAATGTCTGGTGATGTTGGTGGTGCCTGGTCATGTTAGTTTTACCTGGTGATGTTCATGGTACCTGGTAATGTTGCTGGTGATGGTGCCAGGTATAGTGGTGATGTTGGTGGTGCTTAATGGTGTTTATGATAATAATACACGATGGAGATGAGTAGAATATAAAAAAAAAGATGAAAATAATTTATGTCAATGATGATGCTAAAGATGAATGTGACACTATAATTTAATTTAATAGTGTGATTGCTATACTTGAAGAATAGATGTAGGTAATTGGGTTTGCAAATAATATCTCTGTAAATGGTCTATCTATTCCAAATACATCACTTAAGATTGTGAACTAGTTTATTAAGATAGTTCTCAGCAGGTAGTTCTATAAACTATTGGAATCATAGATTCACTGATGAAGTACATTCATCATAGCACGTACAGTATCTTCCAAGAGTTGATGACCTCAAGGGTAATGAACCTGCCTGGTTTAGGATGACTGGGACAAATATTTTCTAAGCTTTGGTTTCCTGTTTTTGTGTAGCAATACCAAGAATTTAGGTAAAACGAAAGTTTTTGGTAGTTGCCAGAGCCAACCATTTACTGTAAATACCTTATCTCTCTAATAAGCACCAAGGTTGAATGGTTATCAGAACTTTCTTTTAAATAATTGTTATGGTGCTTATTCGAGAATGAATATTACCTACTGTGGCCAAAATCTTCTGATATTTTGTGTCACTGGATACTATTAAACAACTTATTTTTCTCTTAGTATACAGTAGTAACATTACAGGAGTGTTACTTATTTTATGAGACTTTCTTTCAGGTAGCATTCCCAGGCTTCTTTCTATACATTAGTTGTGTATTCATTGTTATTCTTGAAAATAAGTGATCTACTTAATGTAAGGCCACCTCATTTTTAATTACCTCATTTTAATTGGCCAGTTTTAATTTTGTTTTTAATCTGGTTGGTCAGTTTTTATTTACTTTTGTTATACTTCTGTAAATATTGTAAATATATATGGATGGGTGAGATTTCCTCATCAATATTCTTGAAAATGATCAAGTAGATCAAAATGTCTGTCTCTTTTTGGAGGTCTGTTTGTTTTATACTGTAGTTTGTTGTAAAATTATTTTTATTTTTATAAAGTTTTTGTGATAAGATCAGACAATGGATACCTCCCCCACAACCATTTACAACTGCAGTTTTACAATGTTTGGCCAATTGATGTTGATGACATAAACATTTTCTGCGACACACACCCGATTTCTTAAGCATTAGGCCTAAAAATTTATGTTGCCGTTCATTTTTATTTCAATTTCATGATACAAGTTTACATAGGCAAAGTGGGCATGGTCAGGCATCACTCAAAGTGTTTCAAAAGTGGTCCAAGGGCGAAAATACGAAAATTATGGGCTTTAAAGGCTTAGTTAATTGATTTTATAGATTCTAAGGCCTTTGCTAAATATTGCAGCAGTTAAAAAAAAAATCAAAAAAAAAATCCCTACCTACATACCCTATTTTTTTGGATCCCATTACGCCAACATAAACATTTTTTTTTAGGCCTTAGCATAATGTGGCCCACCTACTGTACTATTCTACTTGTGCTTTGTAGATATGACGTCAGTGCTCCAGGCAAATCTTGTTCTTCATTCAAACGCTTTTGAATTTGGCGAATGCAATGTTCCAGAGTATAATGTTGAGTATAGTAAGGTACATAATGGCGATGATGATGGTGACGATGATGAAGTAATGTACATTTTATGTTCTACTTGTTGGGTATCACACCTGGCAAACTTTAATACCTTCACAGTTTTATCTGCTGTGTCTGAGTGATAGGGATCATTTGCAATTCATAACGCAGTTTCAATTCCTTTATTCGGTTAATAAATTACTAATTCAGTCACTTGTTAATTAAAGTTTTTTTGGATATGCATTTTGATTATAAAATCAATAAACGAAAAAAAATGATTCTATTATATGTCTATTCAGTGTTAGATTAAGAGATACCGGTACTATCTGTGATGAAAGGGTAGAAATTAATTTTTGTTCCAAATATTCCTTAGATATAATAATTAACATGAGCCTAATTCTGTTATTCCATTGTCCTATTTTATGATAAACATTTAATTTTGTATGCATCTTGTCCTACATTTCGTCTTTATATCTGCCTTCAACGGAAGTAGTAATTATAAATCTGCAAAATGTGCAAAGTAATATATCTCGACTAATGTATCACAGATCAGAGTAACTGGTGGTAATTTTTAATATTTTTTTCTGCTTTTAGTGAAAACTAAAAGGATGTCCATAGCTAATGGAAAATGTAATCAAATGTTTCGTGTTTCTAGAATTTAGCTCCTCCATTTACTACATTAAGGAAAAGTATATAAGAATAGGATGAGTATCCTTTAAAGAAAGCAACACAAATTAGAGGGCATGAACTTATTCAAATATAAGCTAGCATTTGCTATGATAACACAAAATAATCTTAGCATGAAATTATCGAGATCTTTCCTGTTTGAGAGCTTAAGAAAACATCTGTTAGCATTGTTTCATCGATTGAGGTACAAAAGGTTGTTTCTGTGTCTAAAGATAGTTGCTTTGTATCTGTAATTATATCTAGCATTTGGGTGGATGCACGGACTGTTTTTTCCCACCGGCCTACTCCATCAACCCATTTCTATTGTTTTCATTCTGAAGTTCAAATAGTGGTTCTTGGTTTTCCATCATAAATGTCGGAGTATTGCAATAAATATTAATCATACTATATTCAATTACATATGATATGGAGTGGAGTAGAATAGCGTAGTGGTTAAGATGCATGCCTTCTGATCCCAGGGTCCTGGGTTCAATTCCTGTAACTGCAGGACTTTTTCTCACAACTAAAAACAACTCCACTCCCAAAGGCTTATAAAGAGACTGATAAAAGTATCACTTTATTTCATTTATTTAAAAGGGCCCTGGATATCAGCCGACCTAATATAGGATACGCTGAAAGAGTCACCCTCGATAAAAAAAAGAATAAAAATTCATAATGAAACAGGGATATTGTGTCTTTGTATGCTAGTGTCCTATGGATCTTCGTATATTGATCTTTATGCATAAATTTCTATATATTTCAACCCTTTTATTAGATCTTTAAAGAATATTTGTGCTGATCAGTGTATTCAAGTAACCTATGGTAGTGTGTAGTCATAATCAGACAATTACATTTTTTTTATACCAAACCAAATTGCATATGCATACACTCTTGGCCTCTTATTTTGTGTACACATGTCGAAAGTCTCTTAGGAAGTTTCAAATGCAAACGCTATTGGCGTTCCTGTGAAGTATGTGAGTGTGATACTCCTGTTATGGGACACTAGTCCACTACAGGTTACTTATTTGTTGGTACCTATTGCTACATCTGATTAGGGTGAACCAATGTAGCGTTAGTGCCTTGCACAATGACAAAAGCAAAATGCACGACAATGGATAGAACCTTGAAGTTGGGAAACCAAACTGTTTCCGCTGCGCTTAACTGCTTCTTCTATATTCTTAAAATGTTTTTAGAAGTCTGATGAAACATGTTTTTGTTAAGTTTGACAAACAAAAATCTAATAGTTTATGCTCGCCTAAAGGAAGAAAGAAAGTCTACAATGATACCTGAATATTAATAAATCTCGTTTTCATCTGAATTGATTGCCGATTGAGTTTTATTAAAGCTAACCATTTTTACTGATAATAGAACACATGTTGATGTGTTTAGCATTGCGATCATTTCATTGAATTTGTCGTATTTCAAATAATCAGTGATTACCAGATTGATACAGTGTAGTGGGATGCACTCTTGAAATGGCTACACGCGAGATGGTAATGTAATTTGGAAGAAAATTATTCAAATAGGTAGAGCTCGCCTACGGCAAATGGCATGTATTATTTTGAAAAGAGGTAGAAATGACTTTTAACTGTAGTTAAGAAGACCTCCTTAATGGGGCTTATATGTCACCCTTTATTACAGACAACCTCCTTATTCAATCTTCAATATTGCATATGTGACCTGCTTGTGAAAGTTGTTGATCTGGTTTTCATATTTTCATTATTTTGATTCTTCATATTTTATTATTTTGCATTTATTTTTTAGCCTATAATTTTCTTGTGTATATTGTAATTAATTATGCAGCACATACAATAACAGTCTCTATATGATTGAGTACAATTATAATATTGATAATGATGGTGATGATATAAGTATCATCAATAAGGGACATACTCAACCTTAAAAAGACGAATGCATAAACTCCAAGCAACGATCTTGTACCAAGACTGCTATTTAAAAGGTACTTTAAAAAAAGTTCTGAACTCTGACAAAGTTAGGCCATGGTTAGGCACATGATTTCCTTAATTTACATATGGTTTTGCTATATTGGTAATATTGTTGGTATCCATATGAAGAAGAAAAATCATAATTTCATTATGTACAATTTCAGGGAGCCCACAGGAAGGAGTAAGTTTTTTTTTTGTACTCTAGTTTAATTTCCTCTTGCACCTTCAGCATCTCATTAAAATTGAAGCCCTATGCAAGTCTTGTTATTATCATCATTAAAAAAAAGAATTCAAAAGGATGATTCCTAATGAATAGATACATGGATATAATATGAATGGATGAGTTAACAAAGAAACAGGTAAAATGAATAATGAATTACAGAGAGGTGAATGGATTTAATGAGTTACCATGGAAAGCCATGTACAACCAGTTGCACTTTATAACCATTTTATCTGGTTTAATTAACATTTAATGTGATGAATATATTTCATGAGATTGAGTAAAGATATCAGAAGCCGGCTTTGAAGTAACACTAGACCTCAGGCCCAATAGCCTGAGGACATGCTTGTAAATTGTAACAGCAATTTATGTCTAATCCATGATTAAATTAAGCTCGTCAATTCTATGCAGCACTATATGCGAGTGTGATTGTCTGTGCATGCGTGTATTACGCACACATGGATGTATCTGCATATACTATATGATGAACTACCCATTCATGCATTCATGTAGTGTATCCATATTTATGTTTGCATGTATTATTACTATTATTTTATGTGCCTGCACGTATTACTCACACATCCATGTATCCATATGTATGTGTGCATGTATTATTCACACATCCATGTATCCATATGTATCTTTGCATGTATACTCATACATTCATGTATCCATATGTATGTGTGCCTGTATTATTCACACATTCATGTATCTATATGTATGTATGCATACATTACTCACATATCCATCAATATGTATGTGTGCATGTATTATTCATGCATTCATGTATCCATATGTGCATGTATTATTTCCACATGCATGTATGCATGTGTGTATTATTCATGCGTGCTTCCACGTGTGCTGTATTCATATTGCATGTTTTCACATCCGTATCCCGAGTAGAATTAAAAGACTTGATTATGAATATCCCAGTAGTAAATGATTTATGATGACATCATATCTTGCATGGCGTTCAAGTTCGGAAATAAGAACATCTCGACGCTGGTGCATTGATCAGCATCAATTAGTTAGCTTCTTATTTACAAATTATGATGAATCATGGGTAATACTACACGCTGGTAGATAATGTTACGGGTTTTTTGTCGGTATGATTAGCGTTTCGTTTAATGATCATTAAGAATACGCTCTGTTGTGTTAAATAATATTAATATATCAATATTTGAATGAACTACTTTGTAGTTTTTTGTTAGTTATAATTGAGAAAATATTTTCTTTCCTAGGTATGAGACTAAAGTATAAATATTATTATATTCTTTGCATAATAATGGTATTAATACTTTACTTATTTTGTACAGTTCTTATTTGCACTATAAATACATACTTGTTAATTATCCTATGTGGTTAATGATGCAAAATACAAATAAATATACAGTGATAGCACAACCATTAAAACATACAATATATTGCTTATATTATGTAACCTAATTACACTATATTTAGTCTATTCAATTCAAGGATTTTTTTATATAGTAAAAAACTTTCAATTTGTGGAAGATAGATTGTTTTGTTGTTTCCATCTTCTCATTAGAAGTTTGTAACTTATCTGATCCCTTTAAATAACAATTCACATTTTTAAATTGATTGCTTCGAGGGTTTTTGCCATTTTTCCAAGGACACTGTTGATGACATGTATGATTAAATTAGTAAAGTTTGGATTTTTTTTTAATTACATTATTATAATTATTCTTTTTGTCAGACTATTTTTACCATAATACTGCATGTTTTATACAGTACTTGTATTGATTTTTATAATCACTACCTAGCCAGTATTATTATTTAAGCTATTGATTTTCCAATGAGTTTGAATTTTTACAAATTGATGAGTGGTCGATAGATTAGGAATTGTGAATATAACTTTCATTGAGAAGTTCTGCTATGTGTTCATTTATTATATTAGTGATTATAATAGGCTTTAGAGATTACTTGATTTCAGCTACAGATTGAAGGAGAGTGCATATTATTCATTTTCTGTATTTGTTAATATCAAGATATATTTTAAGTACTAAAAGTAAGATATAATTTAAGGTAGAGTGTGAGAGATAAGGAAAGATTGCTAAGAGAATAAAGTAGAGAGAATTTTTTAAAAAAAGAGGAAGACAGAAATACAACAGTGGCGGATCTAGATGAGTGACAAAAGGTACACTCCCACCTCCCCCGACCATAGGCAGTAGCAACAAAAAGTCTCTAACCATGTGTGAAATCATGTATATAAATAGTTAAAATGGCTAAAACCCCACAATAGGAAAAGGAACACCCCAAAATCTTCCTTTCTTGACCATAGGTTCTGTCCCTTTTCTGACATTAGGTCCGTGATTGCCATTTGTGCCACCATGGTACAAAAAAAAAAATTGGATCGGCCATTGTTTGCCATTGTAGCTCATCAGCTTCTGTTTTGTGTCTGTGTTCCCGGTCATTGGACACAATATTAACCATACACAACGTGCAAACCCTCCGCTCCCTGGAGAGCCGTATTTCTAACTTTTAATTCAGCACAGACAAATTTGATTCAAAATCAGTCGCATCATACCAGGTATTAATAATACCTAATTAATACCGCCGGCTAATCCGGCATCAAAAGAAAACTGCCTACCGTTCTTCCGTGTAATTTGGTGTTGATTGTTAATGCATGTTTCTTGTGCTCAAGACAGTTCTGTCAACTTGTTTTTCTTTTTGTCGTGTATTTTATAGCTAATTGAATGCATAGTCCTACATTATTCAATGTGTGCAATGAAATATTTACTCTCTTTTTATTTATTACAGTAATATATAATAAATTATTGTGTCCTACCAATGTATAATGTGGTACAATAGCCTTACTGAAATAAGGTGTAAAAAAAAAGAATCACTAAATACTATAAATGCTCGAATAAGCACCGCTCTCGAATAAGCGCCGCACCAAATCAGATTATTTTCGCTGCGCACTGCTCTCGAATAAGTGCTCCGGTGCCTAATCAAGGGTAAATACTGTATTACCCTGTGTGTAATGAAACACTTTGAGAAACAGGATTTTCAATACAATGTATGGAGTGTTAAAATGAACAAATAACACAATAAGTCACAAGCTTTTCTTTATAAACATTTATTTACGATGACTAGGACCTATGATAGGTCTACCGATCCAGGAGGAATACGTGAGATAGGTAACATGGGAAAGGGCATGGGAAGCGCCACACCAATATTTTTTTTATAAGCGCCACTCTCGAATAAGCACCGAACTAAAGCCTCCAAAAATGTTATGTTTTATAAATTTACAGTATGTTAGCAAAAAAGTATACTACTTCAACAAAAAAGAAAGTTTAAACAAATTTTGTTAGCAAAAGGATTGAAAATGATAAGATTGAAGATGTTTTTTGAGCAGGAGACCATTATTCATTTAAACTAATTTCTATACGACAACTCCTATCCACTACATAAGGAATTTACTCTTTGTAGATATGGCCGACTATTCAAATAAAATATAAAACCATTTGATGTAGGAAATCATATATAAATCGATCCACCAAAAAACAGAAATTTAGAAAATAATAATTCATATCTTTTCACTCAAGCAACTTGTATAAATGTTTAAACAGTACTGTATAGAGGAAATATTGTTAAAAACATTATAAGTAAGTTATATTGGTTTTAATTGGAGAGTCAACAGAACAAATTTCATGTATCCTATATTGTAAATAAGACATTAAAGAATATCTTATCTTTATGAAGGAAAACAAAGTAGAAGCAATAAGTGTTTTTACTTTTCACCAACATGAAAAATTGTATATACTCAAAAGGACTTTGCACTATTCTACTCATTCTCTATTATCACCATAGTAACATTTGTTGTTGTTGTAAGCGAACCCCATTTGAACAAGGTAGGCGTTCTTGGGTCTAATTGGTTCATGTCCTGATGGGCTCAATTTACATCTTGTTTCATAGTCAGTAAATTGACCTGTTTTTCTTTTTTGTTTTCAAAATCTTTGGATGATAGAAGTTAAACTCAGATCTTCAGTTATTTGGTTGATTATTATTAAATAATTTTTTTGTATATGTGATAATTGGCCCTTACTCTAAGCCTATCACAAATATATTGTTTATTTGTATAACAGATCTCTTGTATCAGCCACATTTTGTCATTTGGTTTTGTAAGTTGAAGAAGACCAGAGGACTGGTCGAAAATTTCTTTTGAAATAAACAAGTGTTTTATAGTCCACATGACTTGTTGCTTCAATTCCTTGTTTCAATGCCTTTTATATAATTTCAAGAACACACATGGATTTATGATGATGATATATATATATATATATATATATATATATATTTATGCCTGCAAGGCTCTGGTTTTTTGTAGGGATGGGAGGATGAAATTTGTACCTCTGCTCCAGATGCTGAGAGTGATGCTTTGGACCCTCTATCTCTAAAAGTTACTTCCTGTCCCCTCCCCCTAAAATATTCCAATATTTTCACTGTCTTGTATTATTCTGTTTCATTGGATGACTAGAGAATTAAACTATATTTGTAAATTTTGTGAATTTACATTTTCCTAAATTTTTTTATTTTGACAGAATACAATCACAAATGCAGATCGCCTGCTAGAGAATGCTCGTCAGCTAAGCCAACGTGGAGAGTGCAATCCTGAAGAAATTCAACATGTTGCTGGGATACTTCAAGAAAAAGTTTTTGACTTTGTCAGTCGGGTCGAGAAACGACAAAAACTTCTAGGATTGGCAGTATCGTTCTATACACATATCAAAGAGGTATGCTAGAGGATGTTTTCAGATTTACACATTTTTATTTAGGAAAAAAGTATAAGCTCAGGTTCATTTCCCTGACCATTCTTTAAAAGAACTCACAAGATATTAGATGTCTTTTATTATCATTAAGTAAAATAAATAGTTATGAAATATGTTCTTGCAATTGCAGCAATAAAAAAAAATAAAGAAAGCCCCAAAGCAAAACAATTAATATCAAATATACATAGCTAATATTTATCTCTGTAGTTAAAACAAATGAGTGAAGAAAGGATTGCCTTTGCCATTTTGTATTGTACTTTATGTCTATGTTATTTGTAATCTGCTAATCAAACAAAATATGTGTGATCTGCTTATCGAACAAAGTAGGTATATTTTAACATACAAAAATACATAAATTTATAGATGTTTGTCACCACCATTACTGTAATTTTGTTATGTTCGAAAATTAAAGTATAAAAAAGGGAATTATTTTTATTTGGATTAATTAAGAAGTCGATAGCATATTTTTTTTTCTTTTTAATGAGTAAATAAGTTTTTTTTTTTGTGGGGGAGGGGAGGGGCATCTTCTTCCCCTCCCCCCACCCAGATTTTACAACTTATTATGTATCCTTGAAATATGGCCTTTGATCTTTTTTAGTTAACAAGTTGGTTTAAGGAGCTAAGGGAGAAGCTACAAACTGAAGAAATTGGAGAATGTGTGGAAGATGCAGAGAAGATTCTAGCAAAGTTTAAACACGAACAAGCGATCACAATTAAAGCTTGTTTAAACACATTGAGTGAAGGTGATTACTTTATAGAGCAGCTAAGGTAATGTCTTCTATCTTGTACTGTGTGTGTGTGGCAGTGTTGTTTATTCTAAAACTGCCTTGATTTCAAATGATTCATTTCACACGCTTACAGCGCAGATTAGATTCATTGTTTATGAAATTTAAAACATTTCTTAGACTTGCTGTCTCGGAAGCTTTTAACCTAGATTGAATGAACATTCAACTGTAAATGTTAAAAATTGCTTTTGTATATTTTCTCCCAGTAGCATTATGGTATCAATGATTAGCATCAACAGAATAGTTCGTTCTCATTAAATATAATTTGTATAAAAATACTAAATTGTCATCTAATTTTATGATGTTTGTGGTATTTATTTTATTACATATATATTGTTTACTAAAACTCTAATTTATATAATAAAAGTATAATTTAATATATTTATTTTTTGTGATCAGCACTGCAGCAATGCAAGCACCAGAAGCAAAGTATGGAGAGGCCTGTGGTCATATAGAAGCCATGGTAACCAATCTCCGTAGCAACCGGCTTCAGTTGAATGAGATGTGGGCGACCAAACGTATTAAGCTCGAACTTTGCTTACAACTTAGACAATTTGAGAAGGATGCTTTAGAGGTAAGCTCTAGAGCCTAATCCGGAAAAATGTCTCCCTCGAATAAATGCCCCCCTCCCCCCATTAAATATCCCATTAAATTCCCCCACCAAATGTCTGTAAACAAATCTAATGGAAGCAACATTATTCTTAACACATTCTATCAATGTTCTAATCCAGTAGAATTACATTATTTCTAACGCAGTAACACATTATGACAGCCATTATGTGTTGTTGTTTACAGGGAATATGTGTGTCCATTTTACCCCAAAAAAAATAAATGCTTACCTCGATTAAATGCCCCCTCAAACACTCTTCTCAACAATAAACACTCGGGCGTTTAATCAAATAAACATGGTATTTATAAAGCATTGTATAGTTTACAAAAGGAATGATTGTGTGTATGTATATTTGGTGTTAATATTATAAGTTGGAGAGTATGCTGAATTGATTTTTTTTTGCCTCTTGTTGTTCAAAGCAAACATTGTTATTCAGATTGAATATGAAATAAACATTATATTTATTGATCTTTTATCAGAGTGTGCAAAATTGATTTGGATTTTGCCTTTTGTTCAAAGCAAACATTGTTTTGAATATGAAATAAAAATTGTATTGATTTACTATTTATATAATGGACAACTTATCTTTGTCTAATCAATTTAATAATTTTATATGACATCAACTGAATTAGCTGGTTAATAGATGAGGAGTAATACTTAAATAGTATTTACTTGATGTCTTTGCATTTCCAGCACCATATAAAATGCTTAAGACTCAAACGTTTGCTATCAATTTTATGGTTATTGTAGCTAATGTGCTTAACATGCAAAAATTACATATTCATATTGTACAATATGAATAAAACATTACATCAAGAGGTATGTTTTACTGATGTTGCAACCAGCTTATTCATTAATGATATCTATTGTCTCATAATATATGGAGCAAATCCTCAAAAACAATTTTGATTCAAACATTCAATTGCTTATTTTAAAAGATTAAAAATGTTATCCACTTTTAATAATACATGGAAAAAGACTCATTTAGAAACTGTTGATTGATTGCCAAGTAGTTGAAGGGTTTATACAAGTGAGATAGGAATGGTTTTATTTATTGCATCTGTTTAATTGTTAAGATAAATAGTTTCTCGTTCTAATTTTTATTTGAAAGGTAGTAACCTTAATATATAAAGTACACATTTCAAATTTTGAATGTCAAGTGTGTCTTTCATTTATTAATTTATTGCAGTATACTACTCACTGAGTCATGTAATTATTATTTAACAAATTTTAATAATGTTTATCTAATTTATGGGTTTTTCTTAATGAGGAGAGATAATGATAATTTGGTTTTTTTTTTGTGTTTTTTTTATGCAGCTATCGAGTCAGCTTCAGATGTGGAAAGCAGACTTAGATTGCACTGATATACAATTTGACTTTGACCTCCGCAAAGCCGAGGTCATGTCGGAGCAACATTGCATGCTGATGATTAATATTGAAGACAACGCCATCAGGCTAGTCCAACGGGTGAGTTGCTTTCGTCATTCATTTTTAGGTATTGACCTAACCCACCTGCTCCAAAGCCAGTTTCTTGCCCGTTTAAGCTTCCATATTGTTCCTGAGGCTTATTTGTTTGAGGGCGCTGTAAGATCAACTCATATATCTTCAACCACGTCAACATTTAGACAGACTCATCAGTTAATGCTTGTTGTTTTCCGATTGCATGAACTTTCATGCGCACTTTATGTGCCTATGTAAAGAATATAGGAATATTACAATTTATCTGTCTATTATTAACTGGAGAGGAAATGTCAGTATTTTTCTACTTGATTCAGCCAAAAAGTGTTCTAATTTTTTTTTGTTCTCTGTGCAAACACATATCATGCCATTATGTAGAATTGTATCAATGCACATTAAAATATTAGATTTACAGATTAAATTTTTCATCTTGTATTATTGCAACAAAAATTTATAGCTTCCACATATAAAATGTGCGTATATAAAATACACTGTACAATATTTTAAAACAGTTTTTTTTTTCATGTTGAAACCTTAGTGCAACATTTGATATACTGAGAAATGTTATGGAGTCCATGTTACAGATCATTCTCTCTAAAATGCTGATGTAATAGTAGTATCTACTTGTATGTATTTAAAATTAAGTGATAAAAGAAGGAAAACTTATTGTAGCTATACATAGTCTTTATATCCCCACCTTCCCCAAACAAATTTAATAGTCTCATATTGAAGGATTAGGAAAGCTGTACCTATCCAATAAATTATTGAATTATCTCATTTTGGCCACCTTTAAATATATATTCAGAATTAAACATTTTTTTTTGTAAAATTTTTGAACTTACAAAAAAAATATTCTTGCTTTTGAAAACTTATTCGTGTTCATATCAAATAATCTGTCAGTCTGAACAATTTAAATTTTAATAAACTTCATTAATTGTTCAAATTTTTGTGGATCAAAATTCCCTGTTGGTTTTGTGTGCTTGTAAAGATTGTTTATCTCTTAGACTAAATATAAGAAGCCTGTTTGATATCACCAGTGCTGTAAAGTACATGATCCCACTGAAGTGCTTCAAGTTTCGGTGGAGATTAATTTGTGATTTAGTTTCCATTGCAGGGATTCATTAAATGAATCCAACTGATACTGCTATTGACGCAGGCCTTGTTATATCAAGTGTATCTAATTAGGCTAGTCAGCGAACACACCACAGTAATATAGGAATTTATTACTCCAAGGAATATGTAAAGCCAGACCTCATTATACTAATGAGGGTTGAATTGTGCAGGGGATAATTAAAATTACAATAATAATCTATTATATTAAGAAAAACCTAAAAAAGTTGCCTTTATCAAGTCGACTCAATTTAGTGTATATACATACCGTAATATTTACGAAGATTTTATTTTGCAAGCTGTAAATTTAATTTTTTACTTACTTAAGTTTGGGGTGGAAGTGCACCCTCACTAATTATGCTATGTTGAAAAATAAACAATCTGCCAGCTAAATATATATCCACTACCTTAATATTAATATTTTTTAATTACCAGGGCCAGGAGCTGAGTCAGGCATTTGAGGCAAACGGAGTTGAGATGATGTCCACTAGTCACATGACGGCACAGAATCGGATCCAAGTTCTGCTGGAATTGATCCACGAAGAATACCAAGATGTTGAAAAGCTTGGAGCTATACGACGACTCTTGCTGGATCAATGTATTCATCTACGACATTTCGAATTTGAGGCCCATCAGGTGGGTTCCAGTCAACTCAGTATATCATGAGAAAAAAGAAATTGATACCGAAGATATATTTATTTCATTATTCATAAAGTCAGGATGCAATTCTCCCATAGGTTCTATTTATGGTTTCTCATTAAAAATTAGGCTTAGGGAGTGTAGTTATTTTTAGTAGTAAGGAAGAAATCTTTGACATCATTTTACCTCTGGTTTCTGGGAGTAGTATGCGAGCATCTGAATTAACAAATAGCTCCACTACACAAAGACATTTTATTTTCTAAAAATATAAATAAAAAACAATTTTGAATTAGACATATAAAATGGAAATAAAAGAACATTTTTTTGTTTATGGTTTTGGTTTGATTTTATGTTTTATTATTCACATGACCATTTAGACCACTGCATTTATTTTACTCAGTGTCTTTTCCAATTCCAAGCCCACGGGAGAGATTAGCGATTGAGGTCACTGATTAATATATTTTTTCATCTTTATTTATTACTGATGGTGTATCTCTATGCTGTCTTTTTTTTTTTTGCATTTTTCAGTTACTGTATAACTGCTTTGCTTAATTTATTTGGTAATATGTACCAGTAGTGTATTCAGACAGTGACTTGATCCATTTTGTCGATCCTCCAGATGTGTTAAATTATTTAACTAATTAAGTATTCAAGAACATTATAGAATGGAGTTTTGATTTATTTTGTGTTAATCAGTGATGACACCAATGGGGGGGATATAGGGGAGTACAGCACTCTCCTCACAATACTGCACGGTCTGTGGCCCAAAAGACAAGGAAAGATATATTGGCATTCTGGCTTCTGAGCAAAGATCTGGTTTCAAATTTTTACTTTAGTTCTTATATTTCATTGTTAAATATCAGATTTAATTATTTAATAAATCTAATTATATATATTTAAAAATGTTATTTGCTGTGATTTTAATAGTTTGATTGATTATTACAGGTATTGGGATGGATCAAGACTGAGGAAGCCATGCTGGCTACCATGACAACCATAATTACAAATCAGCAAGAGGCTGAGAATCTCCTCGCTGACCATCAGCAATTTGAGATGACAATTGAGGTGAGCTGTCATAAACTGAAAGACGTCCAATAAACTTACAGACGGCATTCAAAACAGCGGCTCAAACAGCAATGACGTATCTATGGTTTAATTATTTAGAAGTTTTATGTGACTTGAATATAGAACTGACCATGAACGTGACTTAATATCGTCTGTAACATTCATGCAAGTCCAACAAGGAATTATAGTATTACGGTCAGCCGTTGAAAAATCCTAGGTCTATCCATCATTTTGGAATCTGACTTTCTTCTATTTATTTGTGTTATACATCACTTAACTTAGAAGACAATCTAGTGATACATTTTTTTTTTCTTTCTTAGAGGAAGAATGTGTTTTCAGAATATTTAAATCTTGAGAAATAAGTACTCTCTGTTTATGTTATTTTTTTCACCTATTACTAATAATTGTATAAACAGTGTTTGATAATCTTGAATGATTTTGATAATGATCAGAAATAAGTATTTTCTGTTGATGTTATTTTTTAACCAATTATTAATAACTGTATAAACAGTATCTTGATGATCTTAATGATTTTGATTATGATCAGAAAACTCAAGAAAGTGCAATACAGCTCCAGAATCGAGCTGAACTACTAATTGATGGGGAGCACTATGACAGTGAAGCCATCTTCTATTTAGCAAAAGAGGTGGAGAACCATTGGCATCAACTGATTATGATGGCAGAGGATCGACAGAAGCTCTTCACATTTGCCTGTAACTTTTACAAGACATCAGAGAGGGTAAGCACTCATTGTCAAAATCATATGCATTGAATACTATCGAATTATGACCAAGCAAGGGTTAATACTGATTTTGTTTAACATTGCCGTTGTTATAATATCTGTTTATGCAAGAGATTATTTATTATATGCAGACCACCTGTTTAAAGCAAGAATTTCCGTTATTCTTAATTATCATCTGCTGGCTTAATCGTCATCTGTATACATATTGTTTACACCCTCAATGCAGTGGCGGCTCTATGATATATTTTTTTTGGTGGGGGGGGACTAAGTAGGGGGACTTGAGCTTGTAGGCTTGAGCTGGAGGAAGAGGTTAAGAGGGGGTTTCCCCCTCCCAAATGAGATTTTTTGAAGAATATCAACCTCTGGATGGCCGATAATGGCAATCTGAGACTGTGACAGACATGTTGGCTTGGTGTAGGCCTATTTTTATATGTTTTATGGTGTGACTGCCCGACAAGCTCTGTCCGGCTGGGGGGGGGGGGCTTGACATGTCCGGTCGGGGGATTAAGCCCCCTCCCCCGCTGGTGCCGCCACTGCCTCAATGATCAGATTCCACCCTTTTATACCTGTGGCCAGCTCCCTACTTCTGTTATCAATGCTTCCAAATTTCATAATCATTCTTATAGGTATTCTCTGTGTTGAGTGACCTTGTGCGGCAGTATCGTGTTGAAGAAGACTGGTGCTGCTCTTCCAGCAATGCTACCATTAGTATCGACGAGATGCAGAAGCTGCTGATGAAGCACCAGGACCAGAAAGAGAGCTTCCTGAAGGCATGCACCATGGTGCGGAAGAATGGCATCGGCTTCATCAAGTATTTAAACAAGTGCAACAGCCCATTCCAGATGCATATGCATGTTGGCGTTGGGGAACAGACTAAAGCGCTAGAATCTGAAGTACAACGTTAGTAACCATGTCTCATTACTTTACATTTGTTTTCATTTTCTGATTTATATAATGCCCACTTTAGACAAGTTTGAAAAGTCTTTAATTACCTTTTAGTTGGGTACAGATCAGGTTGATTACTTTTAGTTTATCCTGTTTGGGGGATTTTTTCAATTTTATGGGTGTTGATTATTTTATTCTACATTATTGAAAATAATATTGAATGATTAACATTTTAAATATTCTAAAAGTATATTTTAAGTGCAAGTTTCATCTGTTGCTTTCCAGAGAATCTAGAGGATCTGAGACAAGCAGAAGACAACTGCCTAGATAGGTGGGCACAGAAAAAACTTCGTCTGGATCAATGCTATAAGTATGTTATGTTTGAAGTGAGCGCCCGCAAGGTAAGATCTTGTTACCTTTGATTTCAGACTGATCTAATTAGAGAGTTTTATTAACGAAGATAATAAATTTAAACTTCTATAGCGTCGGTATCCTCTAATTAAAATGGCGCTAATGGCGTGGATAAGCTCTACAAGTGTTGTAAATCATTCTTTATCTAATATCAAAGTATTAATATAATACAAAAAGAATGGTAAAATTAACTAATTCTAGGACATCTTCAAGTTCACATCTAAAGAAGGAAAGCAATAAAAGAAAAGAAAAAAGACATAATATTATTTTTAAAGATGGAAAAGTGGGTTAATAAGGGTGGGTGGAGGGCCATGAAATTAGATTTAGACTGGGTGGAAGACTTCAAGGCTGGGTGGCACCACCCACCATAACTACATCCCTAGTTCAGTCGGCTAAACTTGGGCCATATCCAGACTATTAATTTTTATTTATTTTATTTATTTATTTATTTCATTTCAACAGACCAACAGCGAATCATCACCACTAAGAGGCTGGTAAAATATATAAAATTTAAATATATCAAATATACAGACGAAAGAGTACAAAAATCTCACCTATTCAAATGATTAATAATAATAGAACGAAATATAGACAAACTAGATAATAGAAAAATGTCAATATTAGAGGTTAAAATAAGAGAATTATATTGAAGAGAAGTCTAGAAATAAAACTACGTTTACAGACATCAACTCTACAAAAGGGGACATTAAAGGTAGGACAGGAATGAAGACTTCTAGAATTAACATGCAAACCAAACAGATGTACAAGATCACAACTAAAGTACGAGTTAACACATTTATAGAGAAAAACCATATCGTGAAATAAAAATCTATTCCTAGGACACATTAATTTACAAGGACGATTAAAACATTTTTTCAAAAAACCTAATAAACTTAAGATGCATCCTATCGATGCGAATTAACTGAGATTCGGATGCTGAACTAAAAATAACACAGCAATATTCCAAATGAGAAGTAACTAAATAACGATATAAGGCAATAATGGCACCAGGGCTATTTATTTCTCTACAATGTCTCCAAATGAACCCAAGCATTCTGTTTCCCTTACTAATAAGATGATCAATATGTTTACAAAATGTAAAGCTCTGTCTACACTATCAAATTTTGTGTGACAAGAAAGTGTGATATGCCCATATATAGGCATGATGACATCACACCATGACCATATATAGGCATAGCATTACCATATATGGGCATGTCAATTTTTTTTGTCAAAGAAAATTTGATAGTGTGGATAGAGCTTTACTTTACATTTGTTTTCATTTTCTGATTTATATAATGCCCACTTTAGACAAGTTTGAAAAGTCTTTAATTACCTTTTAGTTGGGTACAGATCAGGTTGATTACTTTTAGTTTATCCTGTTTGGGGGATTTTTTCAATTTTATGGGTGTTGATTATTTTATTCTACATTATTGAAAATAATATTGAATGATTAACATTTTAAATATTCTAAAAGTAATTTTAAGTGCAAGTTTCATCTGTTTCTTTCCAGAGAATCTAGAGGATCTGAGACAAGCAGAAGACAACTGCCTAGATAGGTGGGCACAGAAGAAACTTCGTCTGGATCAGTGCTATAAGTATGTTATGTTTGAAGTGAGCGCCCGCAAGGTAAGATCTTGTTACCTTTGATTTCAGACTGATCTAATTAGAGAGTTTTATTAACGAACATAATAAATTTAAACTTCTATAGCATCGGTATCCTCTACTTAAAATGGCGCTAATGGCGTGGATAAGCTCTATAAGTGTTGTAAATCATTCTTTATCCAATTTTAAAGTATTAATATAATACAAAAAGAATGGTAAAATTAACAAATTCTAGGACATCTTCAGGTTCACACCTGAAGAAGGAAAGCAATAAAAGAAAAGAAAAAAGACATAATATTATTGTTTAAAGTTCAAACCAACCAAGCTCTCCCCCCCCCCCCCGGCAATCCCTGAAATTGGCGCATTCAGACTTGCATTGTATTATGCCCCTTATTAAGTCACAGATTGGCTTGGATTTGATTGGCTACCTTGGTATACACACATATATTTTCTAATTAAGATATGGTGTCTTTTTTTTATAGTATATCTTACATTTTTTTTAATGTTTATTTATACTATATTTAATTTCATGTGATTTATAGAATAATATTATATTACACCTTGCCTTTTGTGAATTGCTTATTGAAGTGATTTTAATATCTTTAAATCTAACTTTAAACATAGTTATATGAAAATCTACAATGCAGTAAATAATTTTTTTATGGGGATGTTTTCATTTAGTGTCTGGACTGGATCCATGATAGCGGTGAATACTATTTATCAACA
The DNA here is from genome assembly GCF_011630105.1 of Anneissia japonica. NCBI lineage: Eukaryota > Metazoa > Echinodermata > Crinoidea > Comatulida > Comatulidae > Anneissia > Anneissia japonica. The sequence goes on along the minus strand of NW_022704992.1, from coordinate 2,554,132 downwards.
CACACCAACATTGGCACAACGGTTGAAGAAACACAAGCCTTACTAGATGAGCACAATACATTCAAAACAACTGCAAAGGTAAGCACAAATTAAATTATTGGTAAAAATTATCAGCATTAGTATTAATATTAAGAATTTGTAGAATTTAACATAGAGAACTAAAGGGAAAGGAGTGAAAAAAAATGTTAAATAGCCTTGAAAATGTAAGTCTTTAGTCTATTTTGAAAATGAGTTGGAAAGCTTACGGACATAATAAGTAGGGAGAACATTTTAAAGCTCGGGTCAGCGACCATAGGAATACGTCCAGAAGAAATTTCAACTGAGCAAGAGTAGTTTAACTGGTGGTAGATTATGGGCTGTCTTCAATTCTGGTAAAGAACTCTACTCTTATTGGAGAGAGGACTAAAGAATTATCTTTAATTGTACAGAATATTTTAGTACCAACATAATGTTGAAAGAATCTTGCAAACTTTTGTATAAATTCAAGTTAGTTTAAAGTATTACATGTATGTTTCCATTCGATTTCAGGAGACTCGTGAATCTGTAAAACTTCTTCACCAACTCGCTGACAATCTTGTCACGTCCCATGCAGCTAGTATCAAGTCATGGGTATCAACCGTGGATAAGCTCTACAAGGATTTTTCCACCCGTATGGATAAGTACCGCGCACGGCTGGAAGCAACCCTCGGAGTTAGCCATCAGGTAATGCAATGTCAATTTGGAACAGTCTTAAGCCTGTCAATAATTCAATCAATCAATCACTCAATAAGGATTTGTATATCGCCAGTGTCCACGACAAAATGCAATGTTAAGTGGCGCTATGCCAATGGTATTAATACTCAAAGTGCATATTAACTGATACAATAAATATATAATGTATAATGTATATATTAATGTAAGATTTAGAAAGAAAATAAAAATTACACTTCTCAAGGTCATCTGTGTTCTAAAACAATATTCACAACAAACCATTTGTTTTTCTCAGAATCATATATGTTTAACACAAAGTATAAACAGTTTATTTTAAAAATTCATTGTTTGTATAGACATGTATATAACACGGTTTTTATCCTTTCATTTCTTATATTTCATCTTAAAATTAACTCTTGGATTTCACTACTATTTTTTATGACAGTTATTTTTGCGTATAAAATATCTGAATTGTCGTACTACGTTTTAGGAGGAAATTCAAGACCTGTCATTGGATGCATCACGCATGTCCGATCCAATCCTTGAGGTCAAACTAAGACATGTCCCCAAGGAGCTGAATGAAAGCAAGAGAAAATCAGCCAAGAAAAGAGATTACATCATGCAGGAATTGCTACAAACCGAGCAGGCTTACGTCAGGGACCTGGAGTATTGTATTAAAGTATGATACAAATTTATAAATACGGGAAATGCCTAAAAAAAAAATTATTTTTTTCATGCTTTATGCTGGGGAAACCTGATCAGTAGGATGTCTACTGTTCTCCCACAGAGCCCATTACAAAAAGTCAACAATTGCATTCATAAAAACAAGCAACATACATAAACCATGGTGATTGGCTTTGAATGAGGCATGCTGTGCTAAAAAATTCCCTTTTGATTGAAAAGGGGATTCCCCGGGTATAAGTCCACTCACCAAAATCGGCCCAATTTGGTGTTCAAGGGGGTATGCTTATACCAGAGATATTATGGCAGATTAAAATGACAAAAACTCTAGAGGTTCCAAAAGGCATCCTAAAAAATAGGAACACCTCAACCCTTCCTCCTTGGACCATGTGTCACACTATTGGACCATTGGTCTTTGATATTCCCTACCCACCCCCCTCCCCCTCCCAACCCAGGCAAAAATCTGGATTTGCCACTTAACTCATGACCTAGATCAAAGGAAAAGAGAAATACGAATATGGAAACCTAAATATCCTGTTTTCATTTGTTGAATACCTATTGAAGAAAGATTCCAGTTGAGACTGTCCAATAAAGAAAAATGCTTTAAGTGATTATCAGGTCAGGCATAATTGATTGTTTCGTGTATATAGAGGATTACTTCTGACCACATATGAAAGTGACTGGAGGTGATTTATAGTCCAGTGGAGAAGACAGCAAGTCATTAACGTCTGACCACTTCTAGAATGACTTGAGATAATTAAGAATTCAGTGTCCAGCATTGGACAACTACTGAACACTTGCTACAAATGTCCATGATTAACGTTTAAGCCGTTGGTCCTGTGTGCATTTATGGCCCATGTGCACGTTAAAGAACGCAGTACACTCTTCGGAAAAGAGTAGGGGATTGTCTCCCGGTGTACTGTCCAATCACCACCAGAAGGACCCCACTGGAAGTAAGTCTTCTTCTAGACTTTCGTGGGCTATCCTTGGTGTTTACACCGAATAAATCCAATCCAGTCCAATCCAACACGTAGTGATTCCATGTACACAGTATTGTTTAATATGTCCTCAACCAGCATTTACCATTCCAGTCATACACCACTGTTCCTTGAAAACATTAAAGGAAAGAACCTTTAGCATCCTTAGCTATCCATTTAATGATTTTAAAATATTAAATATTAAATGATTTTAAAATATTAAATACTATTAATGATTTTAAAATATTAAATATTAAATGATTGTGAAATATTAAATATTAAGTGATTTTAAAATATAATATTACAATCTTATTCTACTCTTAAGCCCTGTCTAGACTGCCAAAAACATGTGACATGCCTAAATATGGTCATGATGACATCACATCATGACCATATATAGGCACATCATGACTATATTTGGGCATACAAAGTAAATTTGTTTTTTCATATTGAAGTGTATTGTACATTATGTACAACTCTGTTTAAAGAGTTCAGCAAATTTTGTTTATTTTTGTAATTAATTTATGCTGAATTGTTACCAAAAGAGGAAGTTGGAATCATTGACAAAAATAAACACCATTCTACCCTCATTATGTTTTGTTTTTCTTCCTTGTTTTTAGGCTGAAAAATTTCAGATGTATGTAACATATTGCAAGAACAAGCCAGACTCAAACGCTCTCCTCATTCAACATGCAGCTACATTCTTTGATGTAAGTATTCTTCTCTTTTTATTTTTATTTTTCCCTGTCCAAATTACAGCATTGACCTACATAGCATTTGAAATTAACAATTAAAAATTAAGAATATGTTATTTGTAATCAATTTTGGGTCCGAAACCTAGACCACACAGGATGTTATCTCCTGTGAGGGTAAGTTTTTACTCCATTTTGTAAAGCGCCTAGAGGAATCTGATACAATATTGCTATACAAATGCACTGTTACCATTATTAGCATTACAAAATCATGTTACTTTAGAAAAGTAGAAGAAGTTTCTTCACATTTTTCAATGTCCTTTTAGTGTTTGATGTTTATATTTAAGACTATTTTTATTGGCATTGAGTGTGTAATGTAGTGGTTATGAAAATTTCTTATTCTAACTTTTAAATCTGACCGATTCAATTTTCTGTTTATATATTACTATGTATTACAGACATTTCTTGAATCTTGAAAAAAATAGTTTGATGCTACTATATATAGTTAAAGATATCTAGGGAAAAAATCATACCAGCTATTAAAAAACTTGAGATTTAAAAATAATATTTTAAAAATAATTTGATGAAAGATAGAAAAATATTTATTTTGTGAATTATTTTTTAACTAGACTACAATTTATTTCCAATATAAGAGAAAAAAAAATTAATTACGAGATGTTTACTAACAGGAAGTAAAGGTTATACAGCAGCAATTAACATAGTCCCAGTGCTTCCTGAAGATCAATCCATTAAGAAAATTAATTTTGTTGGGCAATGTTGCATGCCATTCCTGGTCAGTTACCTTTGATCGTTTCAAGCCCCATCGTAACTTCCGTAATAACCATATGTTAGTAACATCACACTCAATTTTAGCGACGTCTTGATTGACGTTCACCAGGGAAACGATGCTGGATTCATCACCCTTGCATCTTAACTATTGGCAGCTGCTAGATAGTCATAAAGATACACATCACGTTTGTTTTACCTGGTACAGTGTTATCCAAGCAGAGTGTGGGACGAATCTCAGCAGGGAGTGCCGTGATAAGACCGTCTCTTTTATCGTATCTTAATTAATTCTGGCATCTTCACTTGCAAACCATACCTTTTACCAGTTTAGCATTATTAAAGGGAACATCCATAAAGCTAGCTTAGAACATATCCAGAGTCTCATTTTAAACAATAGAGATGCTACAACCTACTATACTTGTAGACCAAAAGTTATTCCATAAAAGTATTTGAAAATATTAATAATTTACGACAAAACCCATAATACCTCTTAAAGTTTTCATCAATTGTTTTAGAATTCAAGACATTTTAATTTAAATTTTGAAAGGCAATGTATATTTTGACTTCCATTTGTATTTGAATATTATATTATGATTGACATTTCTGTTAATGGATTATTTTAGGGTTTGTATAGTATAATTTTTATATCATGTGTGTCAAATTTCTTTTAATATAAATATGTAAATTAGCTTGTTGTATTTGTTTTTGAGTACTTTAAATTATAAATTAAATTATGGTAAATAGGCCAATGTTGATCATTTCAAATTTGTTATTGTAACTTAGAGCAATGAATTTTTAATATAACAATGCCAAATGAGAAAAAATTTTCTCATCGTTGTTAATGCAACAAATTGTATGATAATTTAAAAGACAAACAGTAAGTTACATGGTAATGGTAATGTTTTCTTGTTTAATCTTAGTTTTCATAGTAAAAATAATGTACAACTTTCTGGTTACAGGATTTGCAAGCTAAGCATGACCTGGCTCTGTCGGTTCAGTCGTACTTAATCAAACCAGTGCAGCGAATCACAAAATATCAACTCCTACTAAAGGTAAGCTTCAATAAGCAACACTAGATTAAGTACTTCTGCCATGGATTATAAGCAAACTAATAAGCAGTAACAACTACCAGCTGCTGATTCTAGCCTTCCATCAACTGTTGGAGGAGGGTCAAGAAAGATGATGTGTCTTTTAACCTGTATTTCATTCATGTCCAATGAATCTCAACGTATGGAATGGAAATTTGCAAAGCTCTATAGACTAAGTCTTTTGAAGCTTATGGAGTAGAGTTATTTTTAGGTGTAAGAGCAAATCCTAACATTTGGAGGGTTTAAACACAAGACTCTGAGATTGGAAGAACCATGTTGCAGCTTCACTTGGTTGGTTTAAGAAACACAAGACCAATGATGTTGTTCACGTTTGTTCATTTTGCCATCACTGGAAGGTTCAGGTTGCAAGTGGAGTAAGAATATCCAGTGATTTAGAACCCTGCAATCGGTGGTCATTATGTTTAGATAATGATGATCATTATGTTTGTAATTTTTTAACGAAAACATAGCGATTTGTTTAAATTTTTATTTGTTTGGTGCAAGTGTTGAACCAGTGAATGTACAAGTACAAAATCTATTTATGTGTATACAATAGATTTCCTTGACAGCCAAATAATGCTAGTATCCTAATCAGAAAGCACAGCAAATGTTGAAAAGTAACCAATAAACTTATCAGGATAAACCATCCATACATTCTTTACCCTCAGGATCTGATGACCTGCTGTGAGGAAGGCACAGGTGAAATGAAGGAGGGTTTGGAAGTTATGCTGAATGTTCCAAAGAAAGCAAATGATGCCATGTCCCTCACTATGTTGGAAGGTTTTGAGGTGAGGGAAGAAATATATAATTCATGCAGAATAGGTCGTCAGCAAATATGTTGACACTTTAAGGATTGAAATGAACCCAGAGGTCCCAAGTTGGAAAAATCCACGCAATCTTAACACATTATTGTATTTTACTGCACATGATGAATCCTATAGCTAGTCAAATAGAGAGAGACAGTTAATAAATTATTACATTAGTAAGAACATGCAAACATCTGAATTTACAGGAGATGTGTTAGATTTTGAGAGATTTTTGCTTGTTTGTTGGAATGTGGGAGACTATGTCAATTCCTGGGAAACTCCCAGTGGCCAGCAAGGAGACTTGAGAACCCTGTTAGCTCTTGAATACTTGTTAAATTAAGTTTTATTTTTGGGCTTTGAAAGTGCCGTTGATTTGGTCTGGTAACAATTTTCAGTCCTGTGTATCTAAAAGGCACTATTGAAACATGAGTATGATTTTTTTTAAATTATTTTCACAAATAATGTAAATTTAAGGTAGAAGAATGTACTGTAGGTTATTTATAAGGAAATAAACTAACACAAATGTTTAAATTAGTTTGCCTTCTATAGAAACAGAATGTTTGTTTATTGCTAATATGGATATAATAATAAAGTAACAATAAAATAATGCTATTGAGGAAGTGATATTTAGCTATATTTTTTATATTATTCTAAGTTTTTATTAATGTGGTTTATTTAAGGACCTTGAGATGGTTGGAGATGTTTTGATGCAAGATACCTTACAAGTGTGGGATACCAAACAAATCATACGTAAAGGTCGTGAACGTCATCTGTTCTTATTTGAACGTTTCCTAGTCTTCACCAAGGAAACCAAAGACAGTACTGGTAAAACCAAGTATATGTACAAGAGCAAGATGGACGTAAGATATATTTTTATTCTATTTCAATTTGAGATTGTTGACAACGTTCTGATGTAACACACTTTACGAGGTGTGGTGGATACCAATCAGGTCGTATGGGAGTAAAGGTCATGATTGTCGTCTGTTGCACTTAACCAAAGAAACGGAAGAACAGTAGTTTAGGTTTCTTTAATGGCTTTATCTCAGCTAGCATTATATATATTTATTTTGTGATATTTGCCTGAAATAATAATAGTTTTACTTTCTACTAATATATTTTTTTTATTGTACATGCCTATTTGGTGTAACTGTAACTCTATGTCAACATAGTGTTAGGCTTATGTATGTTCAGGCTGCAATAAAAATAATTCTTAAGTAGCAGAACATACTCAAAGCATTTAGGTTACCCTGGTCAATTAACAAAATTGTACCAAGTGTAGTTTGGAAGATGAATGAAAAAATTGTTTGTATTAAGATATAATCATATATAAGTAAGTGCATTTTTTTAATGTATTTCCTATTATATTCTTATAGATTATACTTTCAAAACATCCATGCATTACGGAATATTCACCTCAAAACAAAAGAGGAAGTTATTTCTATTTTGCCTGTTGACTATACTTGATTTGGAGTAATTTCATTGTTATTCATTAATATATTATCAATCATATTCAATATTTTAAATTCTTATATTTCTAGACTGCTGATCTAGGAATCACTGAACATATTGAGGGTGACAGCTGCAAGTTTGCTGTTTGGACGGGAAAGACACCAACATCAGATAACAAGATTGTATTCAAGGTAAATATACAAAATTGCGTCCAATTTTTAATAGTTTATGTTCACAGTAGAATTATTTTTTGTCAATAATTAAAATCTAAACACAAACAAATAAATGGAAATGAACAACTTAAACAACATTCACGCTTTTGTAAATATGTTTTCTAACCTTAAAAATGTCTTATATTTTTTCAGACTACAAGTTTAGAAAACAAACAAGATTGGGTACGAAATGTCCGAGAGGCCATCCAGAGTAGACATGGGCACTTAAGGATAGGTAAGACCAGTAATTTGTTTACATAGTCCATGTAATATTTCAGTGTTACACTTATTGATTACAAAAAAAGATTAAACAATAATGATTTTCACTCAATTTATTCCACAGCGACCATTCATGCCAGCCGAGGGAACAATTTGAAGAAAGCAAATTCCATCCGCAATTTGAGGCAGAAAGCGAACAGGTGAGTGATGGTCTCCTACAATTATTCATTTATGTATAATTCGGCAACCAATATAGGAAGTGGTATGGTACTGATGAAATACTAACTAACACTATTTCAAAACATTCTTGTTTCAATATGATGAATAACATTAGGTACAGTATATGATGAATAAACATTAAAGTATATGAATAAACATTAGGATTCACCAAAAATTGTTCAGTATGTGTGTGTAAGGCAAGGCTTTTAGCACACCCACCGCCACGAAAATATGAAAATATAAAAAAATAATAAAGTTTTTCTTTATTTTTATTATGCCCCGTCGATGCCCTTGAAATCTCCAAAAATAAGATATGCATATATCTTCCTAATTATATCAATTTAAAGCATGTTTACATTCACCAATGAAATTTTTATTTTTATTTTCTCCTCCGTCTGGATGTTTTTGGCAAAACTATTTGCTAAATAAGAAAACTAAATTTTATTTTAATAATTTTCCGCCCTCCTCTGACAAGGTATAAATATATAAAATGTTATTAAGTTCATCATATTAATGATTATATACGATTTTCTTATTGTTTAGGTCAAGTTACCTTGACGACAGCACAGGAGATGATTGCTCTTTGATTGACAGGCAAGAGCGTGCATCATTAACATCTGTCTCCACCGTCAATACGAATAAGTCTGGGGACAGTGATAAGGTATGCAAAAAACAAAATAAAACCTATTCTTCTACTATTTTCTATCCTGCTAAATTCTCCCTCTAAGCCCCACTTCTTCCCTCCATTTTCCTCCCTACATTTTTTTCCATACATCTTCATACACTTTCTTTTATCTTCCTTCATTTTGTTATCAATCTTCTTCATTACAGTACATCATTTATCCTCCCGCCCCACTTGGGTCGGTTTCAGACTTTTTGTTATATCATAGCAGCGGACCCACTTTCATGAAGTTGACCAAACAGAATTGGTTTGGCTTAATATCTTCTGCTGGTGATGGTGTAATTGCCGAGATATTCAATTCTCTCCATGAATGTAAAAGTCATTGCCAATGCTCATGGATTCTGTCCACTTGATTTTTATCCAAAGTCCCATTTTCAGTGATATTGAATTGTAAGCCAACAGGAGGAGCTGGATGCTATCAACCCTCTATGAGAAGACTGCTATATTTCCTGCATACTGCGCTTCTTTGATAAACAAGGTGAAAATCTTGGTTTTGGACTTCTGAGGTTGAAAAATCACTCCAACGTATCTGAAGCTTACTTGATACAGCAAGAGTGCTTGATGCATTAAAAACACAAGAAAAGCAGCATGTTAGCATAAATACTGAATATAGTTGAATCATTATTTTTTTATTTAGTTTATCTATACTTGGTCCAGATGTACAGGGCGCCCTTCTGTTGCTAAGTAAATCCAGACGTACATGGCGCCCTTCACTTTCCGCTGATGATAGAAACTTTATCACTAATCAGAGTCCTGTCATAAGATTCTGCGCTTTTGTGTCTGTCATTTTATTCTTTTGATTTGTTTATGCCTATTTGTATCTTAAGGATAATGGCAACAATTTCTACCTCTGCAAAAGAAGGTTATGTAAGTTTCACAGACGTTTTTTAGATCCAGTCGTACGCGGCACCCCATTGTTTGTATTCTCACCATGCATTTTGGTGGAACATTTTTTTTTCTGTGGAGAACTTTATCTTGTGTTTCTAGTATCTTTGATTATTAGCAGATGGTCACAGAATTTACAACAAACACAAAAACAAGTCCAATTTATATGAAAATCTGATAAGGCAGTTAATTAATGTAGATATATCCTTTGTTAAGTGGATTGCATCATTAAGATTATAATATAATTGAGAATGAAAAAATGATGAAACACACAAAGAAAGCTGGAGAATCATGAGAAGATGAGTTGAAGTAAACTATGAAGGAAAAGGTCAGAATTTGGGGGGGGGAGGAGGTGAGAGTTATGTAGGGGCAGGTTTAACAGTTGAGACCCAGAGAAGATGTTATGAAGAAACAGGATATAGACCTTAGAGAATGTGAATCATCAAAAGACAAGATGAGTGGTTGAGAAGATGAGAATTTATGAAGATATAAAGTTAAGCCTAGAGAAAATGTGAATCATGAGAAGACGGTGAGAAATGACAGGTTGACAAAAGGTGATACAGGAAGTTGAGAACGGTAAAGAGGCATTAGTAAGGAAGGCGAGGTAAGAAAAAGAACCGTGAAAAAATAGATGCTGAGTACCATAAGGACAACAAGACAAGAAAGTTGAGAACCAAGAAGGAGATGGTATGAGACAAGGAGGTAACGATAACCATGACAAGACCAAAAGGGTGTGCAAAAGATTTGGAAACAAAATAAGATACCACAATCATATATGTTATGTTCTACTTTGTTAAAAGGTTTTGGACTGAACAATTGAGAAACATTGATATGTGCACCATGATTACACATGAGAATGAGAATAATGAACAGGTCAAAGCAAGATGAAAACAATGAACAGGTCAAGCGAAGAGGAGAACCATGAAATGCCAGCATTCCTCACATCTTTTCTTTTACTTATTGACTTCCAATAAAGCATTTCCTAAGCAGGTGCATAATTATCCTACAATTTCTGTGAGTCAAATGCATGGAATCTGAAATCAGATTTATTGGTGATTTCCACAAAGATGATAGATGTTATGCATTATCAAAACATAGTGATGCTGATAGCTCTGTGGTTAAGATGCTTACCTTAAAATCCTAGGGTCTTGAGTTTAAATTTTGAGAATTGTCCAAAAAAATTAAGTGTGAAAAGCCTGGGTAACAT
>NW_022704992.1:2509476-2543398 GCF_011630105.1 Anneissia japonica | reverse complement strand
CTGCAAGTAATTTCAAAGGCTGGGTGTATCCAACTTCGAACAACGTCGAAAAGGGAATGAGGACGTTTGTTAGGGAGACGGTTCGCACGTGGCGCCTTGGGTCGGACTGTTCCATTATTTTCGAAGGGATGTTCCGTTTTGGGAACAATGGCAATTAGTCGGTTATCCAGGTAAGTATTCACGAAATAGACTACCAACATCACGATTGATTTGTGTAATCTCATTTATTTCCAAGTTTTTTGTCAAACACACTGAGAGTCAGCTTTGGTAGCCATGTTTTTCAAGCAAAGGAGTTTCATCCAAAAGAGAGTGTGCGCTATTTTATACTTGCATTTCGTTCTGCTAGCTGAAACACAAAGAGAGTGGATGGAGCAATGGATTTCATGAACGGTTTGGTACACACATAGTGGCTACAACCAGTTTAGTCAACTGGAAGCTGCTCTATCTGACACCTATTAATGACAAAATTTGATTGATATATATGTTTTTTGTTGATAAGTTTAATAGCATCTCTATTTGTTTCTTCAATGATACTCCTATCTATATTATTAAATTATATTTATTTCTTAGTATTGTTAAATGAGCTTTTTTCCCAAGAAACTATAAAACTTCCTAATTAATGTTTCCCTTCAGTTTACAACCTTCATTATGAATATATTAACTAAGCATTGGTTGGTAGATATACATTTACTATTCTGCAGATTGGGTTAATAAAAGCAGACTATGTTTTCTCAGCATTCTGATCGGTTATTTTGACAGTGCTAATTTATCTGTTGCTGCTGTTCAGTTTATGTTTAATTAATATTTAGAGAAAAATAGTTGGTGCCCCTCATGTTTAAAATCTCTCAGATCACTGTTGCTGTTAGATAAAAAATATTTCGGTCTGCTAGCTGAAACACAATGAGAGTGGATGGAGCAATGGATTTCATGAACGGTTTGGTACACACATAGTGGCTACAACCAGTTTAGTCAACTGAGCTAAAGCTGCTCTATCTGATACCTATTAATGACAAAATTTGATTGATACATATGTTTTTTGTTGATAAGTTTAATAGCATCTCTATTTGTTTCTTCAATGATACTCCTATCTATATTATTAAATTATATTTATTTCTTAGTATTGTTAAATGAGCTTTTTTCCAAGAAACTAAAAAACTTCCTAATTACTGTTTCCCTTCAGTTTACAACCTTCAAAGTATACATTATGAATATATTAACTAAGCATTGGTTGGTAGATATACGTTTATATTCTGCAGATTGGGTTAATAAAAGCAGACTATTTTTTCTCAGCATTCTGATTGGTTATTTTGACAGTGCTAATTTATCTGTTGCTGCTGTTCAGTTTATGTTTAATTAATATTTAGAGAAAAATAGTTGGTGTCCCTCATGTTTAAAATCTCTCAGATCCCTGTTGCTGTTAGATAAAAATATGATATTAACATTTTTTCAAAATTGCTCATTCAAAAATCATCAACTATAATTAAACATCGATAGAAACATGTAGTTGTTGCTAATTTACAGACATTTTGCTGCAAATGTCTTTGCATTGATTACCACAATGTGAAGAATATTAGAACAGTATTATTTTATGTGTCGGATTATGCGACTGTTAATTAGAACATATTTTCTTTTAGTAATTTTAACTTAAAAGTATTAACTTTATAAAAACCCAAATGTTTGCCTCTATATTCTTTTTCGTAACCCTTGCCTTGAAAACTAAATAATTTGCAGTTGACTTGCGTATTCTCGGTTTGAATTTAAAATCTTGTTTTTGCAATGTGGTAAATCTAAAATTAAATATTTAAAAAGACCAATGTTAAGTCGCATTGACGGAGCTTTTAGATCTTTGATTAATAGATTGGTAAGGTTGTAAGAATAGCTTTATTTTTATATGAAGAAAACAAAAAAATAAAAATAAAAAGAAGTTTGTACCATAGGTGGTAAGGTTTACCTAGTGAGGCTAATGGTGGTCGAGATAAGCAAAACATCTTTAAGTAAAATTGTAATAGTGAATGATGTCATGATATTTCTTGCATTAAGATTTGTATTACTTTGACCTTCGAAGGTTGGCATTTAGAAAGCTGCATCTTGTATTGACGTAAAAGCCACTATTGAAAATGCCAATCTTCTAGTGCTTCTAGCAGAAGCATCTCATTTACTATACACTCTTCTCAATTCTCTGTTTTTGCAAACCAACAAATCAGAACTTCTAGGATTCTAATGCGAAATTAAACCTTTATATGAATATAAAAAGGGATGGGTTATTTCATGTTTAATGAGGACAAATAAATAAAGTATTATTATTATTATTCTGTGGATGTGAATCATTCCTGGGTGTGAAGTACTTCTGAAGTAAAAAACGTATATGTTGACATTATAAACATAAAAATGTTTTAATTCAAATATTTTAAGCACTCCTGTGCTCTTCCTCAGCAATAACACGTATGATTAAAAAAGTCTTAGAATCCAGCAAACAAGAATAAACAATTAAAGCATTGACTGCAATGGATCGTTAATGATACGTAATTAAAGGCGGAGTATATTTGGCAGCAACAACAATGAAGATAAAGATAAATAAACAGAGCTAATCTGCCCGCTATAGGCCAGCATGATCTTGGTTGCTAAAGAAAAATGAATGTGATAATTTCTTAATGAACTAACTAATTAATAAAAGTGTAATCTTTGAGAAATCCTAAGTCTTTATTGATGCCATTTTTGTGTGTGTTTAATTTGATTATCTATTTTAATTCACAACATTGTCTGTCAGTGAGAGATTTAAAACCAGTAACTAATAAAATAAATTTAAGGTTAATAATGGAATGGTTGGCTTGGTTTGAATGTTTAGCTACAGGGAAGCCTAATGCATTGTCTCTGATGGATTTTTTATGGTTATAGCACCTCAGTCTGAATTTGCAACCCGTTTCCCCGACGTATAAAATATCCATACACTGGGTACACCATATAATGTATATGACATTGGAAACGTTTCAAATTAGGGGTGGGGGGTTTATAGATATGTTACAATGGCGAGTGTTGATAGTGTCGTCGGTGGTAAGGAGTTTATAAACTTGGCAACGTGGATTGCCACAAGGGTGATTGCCTGCTTTAAGGGCGATAGGGGGGAGTTTAGAAGATGTGAGAAGTGAATTGAGGTTAGGAGGTTGTCGGTAAGCTATAAGACGTTGTGATTTAAGTGCTTCTGTATTAGATGTACAGTAGTGCAGTCAGAGAGGATACGAAAATCAATGGTAATGGTTTTGGTGAGGTGTTGGATTCGGGGGTTATAGTCGAGAACCAGGGGTATACGGGTAGAGTTTGATTTAGCTTTGTAATCCAGAAGCTGTTGGCGTGATTTCGACGAGGCCTTAATTTATGGATAAGTGTGTTAATGTGTTTATCAAATTCTGTATTGGTGGAGCAGATTCTTTTAATTCTGAGTGCCTGACTGTAAACTATGGATTGCTTGAGTTTAGCGGGGTGTGCGCTTTTGTAGTTTAGGTATTTATGATTATCAGTAGGCTTTGTGTAAACAGTGGTGGTGACTTTATTATCCTTTAGGCCTACTAACTACTAAGATGGAGTTTTCCATGGTGAATTTGATGCAATGGTGGGAGTTATTGATGTGGGAGATGAATGATTTAAGATTATCAGGACCGTGTGGCCATATAAAGAACATATCGTCAATGTAGCAGTTTCTCGAAGTAGTCCATAAAAATGTTAGCGTATGAGGGGGCCATTTTAGTACCCATAGCTCTGCCCTTGATTTGTTGATAGTATTGTTGAAGTTGAAGTGATTGTGGGTGAGAATGAAGTTGATGAGTGAAATAAGGTCAGATGAATAAGGTGCAGGATAAAATGAGTCGAGAAAGAGTTTACATGCGTTAAGTCCTTCGTTATGGGGGATGTTAGTGTAAAAGCCAGTAACATCCATAGTAACTAGGAGAGAGTTATCAGGTAGATTAGTAATTTCTTGGAGTCTGCAGAGGAAGTGTGTTATTCAACAAATCAAGTTTGCATAGCACCGTAAACACAACATAAAAAAATAGATAAATAACAATAACAGTACTCAATTAGGAACAAGTTTGTAGTAATCGTATCAAGCATAGCTCATCAATGAATGTTGCTTTTTTAGTTGTATGAAAAAAAGTGTCTCTGGTGGGACTCAAACCTGCAACCTCGCTTTATATATATATAAAGCATAATGTAATCCATGTGTGTTCCTTAGATATATATCAAAAAGACGATGAGATGACAATGACTTTGTACACTTAAAACACAAATTTTCGATCCTAGGGTCAATATCCTTTTCTACAAAGTTGTCATCTTTTTGATAGAGTTATGTAAAATAGTTGATTAAATATTAATGTTCTATAACCAAAAATATATGTATACATTCTCTTTAGTCTAGATAGCAAATATTGTCATCAAGCTAAGACCAGATTGTAATTATTCATTCTGCATATTTAATGTATTAAACCAATATAATATGGTAGAATAGAAATTGACGTGGATGTTATATAGATTATCTTGCAATGATTTCATCTGGATTAACAACAGCAGAAAAAAATATCATAAAATATAGATTACTTTAGAAGATATAATTGTTGAGTTACTCACTCAAAATGTTATCAAATGATTTATGTTTTCCTCATTTCGATTATTGTTGTTGTGTCTGGTCTAACTGTAATTTTCAAAATTCTAACTGTTTACAAGTTCTTATGACTAGATTAGGTAGAATTTTACTTTCTGTTGATATTAAGATTCCTGTTGATTATATTTTAAGTGCCCTTGGATGGAATAGACTTAATGTGATTTGGAATGAAAAATTACTTTTTATGACTTTCAAATGCTTAAAAGGATATGCCCCACAATAATTGTCTTCAAAATTCACCTTTAACAATACTACCCATTCTAAAGGCACATGTAGCCAAACCCATAACAACCTGGTCCTTCCAATGTATAATATTGGACAAGGAAAAAGAACTCTTTTATATCAATCATCCAAAAGCTGGAGTGAACTACCACACAAATTAAAAATTAATTTTAAAGAGATGTCGACTTTTTCATTCCAAAATCATTTAAAATAATTTTCAAATTTTATTTCATTATTATTATTATTATTATTATTATTATTATTATTATTATTATTATTAAATCATTATTTCTACTGTATATGTTTCTTGTCACTGTACCACTTTAAAAATCAGTACTTTAATACTGAAACTGCCTACAGTATAAAGAAAGATTAAATAAAATAAATAAATAAATAATTTCCTTGGCGTTTTAATGTAAACATCAATGGCTGCATGTTTCTTAATCAAAGTACAGTAATGTAGAGGCTACTGTTAACCTCCTAGTCACTTGGGTTGTATGCAGGGGTCGGGGAGAGCTGCCCCCCCCGTCCTGCAAATCCTGGCGCCACTCCTGGTTGTATGTATATATTAAGACTTGAAGTAACATTCAGTTCTTAATAACTATGATTTGCTCACAATCATAAATTCTCATGCTTGATCAAGATTTCAATTTTCTCTTGCAATGATCTTTCAATTAAGTTGGTTACCTATTACTAGACAGAAAATGTCTAAGTAATTTCTATTTGAAATTGTTGATTTTTACACATGGATTTTACCAACATCGTAGTAGTTTTACAGAAAACATGATGTTTATTTCGTGAATACTTACCTGGATAAACTGACTAATTGCCATTGTTCCCAAACGGAACACCCCTTCGAAATAAATGGAACAGTCCGACCCAGGGCGCCACGTACGAACCGTCTCCCTAACAACCGCCCTCATTCCCTTTTCAACGTCCCTTGAAAGTAAACCTCCTTTAGAGTGCTAAATCATTGAGTAGTACCACATGTTCGCTACTGCGATAAGGATTTTCAGCCTTGGATTTTATTTTCAAGAAGTTGCTGGATTCTGGAATTTTATTTTTCTGCCTTGGATTTTGTTTTCAAGAAGTTGATTATACGACATATCCTTTTTTTGTAGCTGTTGGTGGTCTCTTCACTATGTCCGCGCACAAGTCGTTGTGCTCGGCGTGTGGGGCCCCAAACCGAGTGTCAAGCTCGATCGACACTCGAAGCGTGTAGCAAAGCGGAGCCTTGCGAGGTTTGCGCGCGCTGGCCCCCTACCAAGTTTGCGGCAGCTCAGGCAGCCCCTCGATCTCAGGGTTCGTTGCCGGCTGCGTCGGGGGTTGTAGCGGCGTCAGATGATTCTCCACCAATTAAGTTGGTTACCTATTACTAGACAGAAAATGTCTAAGTAATTTCTATTTGAAATTGTTAATTTTTACACATGGATTTTACCAACATCGTAGTAGTTTCACAGAAATCATGATTTCTATTGTCTCTTTTTAATTTATTTAAATTTTAAATTAATGATTTTAATGTATTTGAATAAAAAAATGTTAATTTCCAGTGGACTTATTACTGTACAACCTCTATAAGATCCAATTTCATTAATTATTTTATGATGAAATAGATAAAGATTGAATTGAATATCTATGTGCCTAGCGATCATGTAAAGAAGCTTACTCTTACTAGAGGTCACCGATACATTCTGACCTTTGTCAATTGATCACAGAGTTATTGATTACAACTATATGCTGCTATCATTTATAAAGCTCTCTTATTTTCATTGTCTGAACGTGTTTCTTAGACAGTCATGGTAATACTTTGGGCTGAACGGTTTGTCCATCAATCTCCCATATTACAACCAATTTACTGAGTTGAATGTAAATCATAGGTTGACTGCAACGCAATTACACATTGCTAAGGCCTCAGCATGCAACAACTGTTTAATGCAGGCAAGCAAGCTCCTGAACACTGTGCCAGTATCATGAATACTGGCCTGAAATAAAAGTATGCCAGATATGTGTAAAGGTTTACCTATCCATTCAGTTTACAGTTTAATGCAATTGCCAAGATGAGATTAAATTAATAAACACTTGAATTACATTATTATTTGCAGCGCTAACAAAATATTTTCATTAAACATTTGTTTGAACAACATGACATCTACATGGTTTCCGGGACATAATATTTGTTATTTACAAACTTGAATAACATTTTCATGCAGAGTATGCTCTGACAGATCTCCTTATTAAGCAGATATGCTCAATAACCTAAAAACTATTTTAATATGTTTTTACTTTAAAACACAAGTGATGAGAAAATTGTAGTAGTTATTATGAACAAAATATTCCAATTCAACAATTAAATTGGAAAATAATACATCTTTAAATATACCAACAATGCTTGTACATTTATTTATAATATTAATTTTAGGATACATCAACGAGAAGACAAGATAAGATAATGATGCTATGCATAGGATTAGTTAAGCTTACATATTAAAAGGAAATTGGTGTAGGAGTGATATTTATTACCTTGTAAACTATAAATATACTTCAGATAAGAATATGATTTTTGTAATGAACTTCCTAGATTATGCTCTGCATGCAAGGGGTAGCCACATTTTTTATGCATTTCAATTAGCAGCTCCGTGCTAGCAACATTTTTGTTGGGTATTTTAGTCTATTAATTTTGCAATCCTGCTTCTAAGGCTTTTGGTTTATTCTTAATAGTCTGTTCATCCCTTGAGAGAATAGTCATTCAAGTTGAATTATGATTGGGTGATTCTGTTGAAGATTTTCTAGATGATAAGCTCTTAGCCAATCACATTTACTTTCTTAAATCAGAGGTATAACCTGAAGAGAAGAAATTGAAGAGCCTCAGTGTAGGCACGGAAAGAGTGAGTGTTGTCATTATTGAATTTCAAGACTTTGGGCGATTCTTCGTTAGTGATGTCTTTAATAGTGATTATGTTAATATATCTTCTGTTACTGTCTACCGATGGAGCCAATATTTTCTGAACAAAGTCATTTTGCTGTTTTCTCCGGTTTGTCGCCTTCTGTTTACATACTAATTACTCTGGTTGTTACTAATTAATAGATCCACTCTGTGCACATGTGGATGGACATACCTGTAGGTAGATGAAAATATTATCCACCTGATCGTGCCCTCATCATCTAAGGCAAGTTAAGCAACAGTAGTGTAAGGTTTGGAATACCCGTAGGAAATAATTACACCAAATATGGAAGGCTGATTATTTGTCTAGTTGAGCCTTTTGTATCCTTTAATCATGGTACATTTACATGGCTTGATATGTTCAAATCATACTTGTATAATACGTCGTCAGAGAAAAGTTTCTGGTAATTTTCATAGATTTCATTGTATGTTAAGGGTGAAATTTGCTGTGAATATGAAGTATTGAATATTTTTATGGAAGTGAATACATGAACTTAGATTAGTATAAAGTACTAATGAATTTGTGATGTTTTTTTTTTGTTTTTTTTTTTGAAGAAGCGAATTTCAGTAAAATGGTGTTAAATACATTGATTTGTTAATATGTAATATGTTCTTGGTAACTAAGACCACCTGGTATTGCTACAGATCTTAAATTCCTTTTAGTTGACCCAGTCTCTCCAGTTCTTTAGATCTGTGTTTTTGAAAGAATGGGAAATTAAACATAGACAATTTAAGAAATGTATTAAAATAATGGAAACTAAATGATAATGTTAATGTGTCATAATAGAACATATACACATACAATTAAAATAACTATAACTAAAATCACAAAATTCAGTTTTCTTGCATCTCATTTTCTGTTATATTTTACTTCCATTTTCCATTAATTATATTTTACTTTTTGCCTGTCTAAACATCTGCATTTCAAAAATAGCTTTTGCTTTGAATTACTGGAATTTTATATTAAAATTCAAAATATAAATTGCTATTTTGTTCTGACAGTTGAAATAAATATCAACGATTTTATTTTTCAAAATTTTACTCTAAGGATTTCTTATGATAATTACAGAATCGTCTCATCATGTTCACATTGGCAGCCCATGATATGCATTAAAATTACTCTGTAAGCTATTTTTAATCTCTGACGATTCATCGATGAACTATGACCTAGCCTGTGTCTTATTAAAATCACAAGTGACATTAAATTTCAATCCAAGTTTTCTTGCATATTGTGAATAGGAGGCTTGCATAATGAGTCTCCAATTTGATGATTAGGTTATATTACTAACGTTGATATACGATATCATGTTTATAATACTTTAGTAAAGATTAATAATCCAGTGAGTTTATATTAATAATAAATTTGATATACCACATTGTACCAAGAACAGTTAATGCGCTTTTGGCCTACAATAATATTTTTTCATTTCATGTGTATTTTTTAATATAAAATGCTCTCCAAGGCCAATAAAATATACCAAAATTCTTTAGCTTGTTTAAGTAAGTGAAGCTGTAGTTTGTGCTTAAAATGTTAGCTAATAATTTTGTGGTCCTGGGTTCAAGTCCTTGTTATTTTGGGTTTAAGTCCTCGTGCTCCGGGGTTCAAATCCCACCCTATGCCTCATAATAAAGCTTAACAGTAGGATGTATGCTATATTAATGGGCAAATCTACTTCATTTAGGATGTGAGTAGGTATAAAAAGATACTGAACAAGCCGTTTAATTAATTATAAACTAATGTTTGTTTTATCCGGTAATTTCTGCGTCTGTGGCATCTGAGCCGGTTATAAAATTGACACTTTATTTTTAAAAATTGCTTTATTTAAATTTTTCTCTCAATTTGTCTTCTGAATTTATCCGTCTAGTGATAATTTATTTCTCATTTCATTAGCAAATGGCAGTGACGTGAATTGGTTATTTTTAGGTTATTATTCGTAACTCCTCGAGAGTCGACCTAAGGAGAAATTACACTTCTAAATTTCCATATATTAAATCAACATTTGAGAATGCAGTTTATTTATTCAAAAGTATATTTAGCATCTTCATGATCTTTGTAATGTAGGGATTACTGAAGAATTTACCCAAAAGAGATTATAAGGAAAGACGTTTCAATAATAGGGGAGCAGCTATGTGAATAGCAGTATGATATTGCTTTACAATATGCACTAAATCTTTCAAGATAGTAATGGAAATGGCTAAAGACTACATAAGTGTTTTGCACATAATGTAACTTATGTTGGTACCTATGCTGAATTTTTATGTTTTACATTAAATCATGTTAAAGCCAGGCTATGGAAGAAACAGAAAGATTTATATGTTATATATTAAAAGTGATTTTCCTAAGGCACAAAAAGAATATTTTTCCTCTGGAACATGGCTTCATGGTTAGATTAGATTGGCTGAATAAAGGCATTTTCATTTTTAAATATAGTTGATTATTTATTGTTTTAGTTATTACCATCATCGTTCATTATCATTTGCATCATCAGTATTATTCAAGATTCATTTATTTAATGCTACTTGAGCCATGTTAAGCAAGTAAAATAAGTAAACTTAAAAATTAAGAGCGGGCTTAATTCTTTTATTATTATTGTTGTCATTATTATTATTATTATATTATTATTGTTAATTGTTATATTTATATTACTTATGCACAATTGAAACAAGCATAGTTCCATACATATGGTATAAAACTTTACTTAACCATAAAATACAATATCATGTGATAAAAATACTTTAAAAATATACTGTAATTTGGATAAGTTGAAATTTTGTTTTAATTTTCGTTAATAGTTTGATACACTGAGTCAAGTCAGTTCAGACTATGCACCAATCCCCAGCCATGAATCTGTGAGGACGTCTATCCATAGCGACGAAGGACAAATCTACCCACAAACTCCGCAAACTATACCCACACCACAAATAAAGTACGAATCAAGACTCAACAGACGGGACAGTGGAGAGATCTTGGATGAAGTTAAGCCCCTCAAAGAGCAAATTGAATACACAAAACGGACATCAGAAAGCTCATCATTGGACAGCTACTTTGATGGGTCAACTTCCTGTTCAGGGTCGAACATGGAGGATGATAAATGTGAGTTTTGTATTTAATGTTTGTAATGCAACAATTCTAGCACATTGATAATGTAGAGGGTGATATAAATTATGATATTAAAATGATAGGGTGATGATTATTTGAGTGATGATGATTGATAGTGATGTTGAGAATGATGGTATAATGATGATGAAGTTGGTGGTGGTGACAATTACAGCAGAGACACAGCAACAAATGCGGAGCAATAGCAAAGATGAGAACAACAATGATGATAACAATTGTGATGATGTAGGAGCGGTTTGATGCTGCGGTTGTGGTTCTCGTTCTCAACCTTGAGGTCGGAGGTTCAATTCCTCGCTTTGCAATTTCGCTTGTGTTCTTAGGAAAGTGACTTCACCTGCAAGTGTCTCTTTCCTCCCAGGAGTACAAGAGGGTACCTGGTAGACTCAAACACAAAATGCGCTGATTACAGAAGCAACATTATGATATTCTCCTCATTGACCGGAATATGTGCTTGATCCAATTACTGGAAGTAATAATGTGAAGTGCTAGAGAGGCCTTGTTGGCATTAAGTGCTATATAAGTCTTAACATATTATTATTATTATTATTTTGATAGTAATAATATGGTGACAATGTCAATGCTGAGAAAAAACATGAAATTGAAACTGTTTATGTATTATAGGGGTGGATCCAGAGATGTCCAATAAAAGGGGGGGAGGGCCCAAAAGTTGGACCGATCGAGATAATACTACTATCAGGGGGTCCGGAATTTTTGTGTTCAAGATGCCCTAAAATAACCTGAGGCATTTTGGCCGATCATTTTTTTCTTCTTTCTTTTTTACCCCTTTTTTTCCTTCCAAAAATCCGCCCTTGCATTATGATTGTGATTAATGATAGTGATGTTGATGAAGATAAGGATTTAGACTGCTTCAATGTGTGAAACACCAAGGATAGATTCAAAAACTTATTTGCAGTTTTGGTGAAATAGTTGCAGTACACAGAGAGAAAATCCCCTCATGAATCAGAAGGAGGCAGTGATAGAATTGAACCAGAAACCATGGTTCGAAAGGCTCTGTGCCAACTAAGCCATTATTTCCTAACAATTCTTAGCAGATTTTCTTTCTCTATAGGTTAAATGCTATCATCTATGGTGTTTAATTATTTAAAGTGTATATGAGATATATCTTAAATGTTTATTTTCAATCACTGTCTTGTGTTTGTTTTTATGTTTTCTGTTTTATTATTAAAACATAAATTGTTCTTCTTATCTGTTCAGAATACATGATGTGATTTCCCTTCTTATAAATTATAACAGTAATGAATTTTCAATATCAATGTATTCACTGTATATACAGGGCCTAGAGGTAGTGTTTTGCTTACATTCACTAGGTCATGAATATTCATAAGACATTAGCAGGAGACACAAAGATTTGTACATTGTATAAACATGGTATAAAGAAACCTTTTTGTTACACACAGTGAAATGCACTGTCGCACGCCCCATGTACAAACCCACGCAGGCGTTCTTCAATGCACGTATTTCTTCTGATTTACTGTTATTATAATGTTAATGTACAACAAATTATTTGCTTATTTGTGATTTGTATTGGCGTGGGTATCAAGTTTTTTCTCATTATAATTATTATAACATACAATTCCGAGAACTTACCTCATAAAATAGCTTAATGAAACTACAAGCTATATGATTACCTTTCAATTTATAATATAATTATTTTTCCTGTGATCTACTTTTTTGTATAGAAATAAATCATGGGATATTAATATTGAACATGGGCAGAAAATCAGTATATTTTATGAATAATATATATAAAAAATAATATGATAAATTGCATGTTTAATAAGACATCATTACATCATCGTCGTCGTAAAATCTACAATTGGTATTTTGATATTATGCATTTCACTAGGGTAATGCACAAAGAACATTAATCTAAAGCTGACATGAAAAAGTGAAAGAAATTGGAAAGGAGAATAATCACTCTAAATGCTGACGTATAGTATTAATCTATCTTATACTGTATATGTTTATATCCTATACCATTTATAGGATTTCATTTCATATTATACAACTCTAAACAGCATAGGGATGATGGATAAATGTGACATTTGTTATTCTTTTTCTTCAAAGAGAATTCTTGACAAAAGTCTAGGTGTTATTATTATTTTTGATACAAAGATATTTAAAGGAAAAATATTTGAGAAATTGAGAAGGATTTCATTTTCAGTCAACTCGTTGGCCCAGGTATATAATTTGTATGTCCATGCCCAGTGGGTCGACATTCTTCTCGGCAGGTGATCGTGTGGCAAGCTAGGCCCTATCCACAGTATCAACACCAGTAGTATCTTGGGCTAAGTTTCTATCTTTTGCTTCTAAGCAAGCTTCCAAGTTTTTATTATGTATACATTAATTAATGTACAAGTAGATACCCCTTGTTTTTTTAACTATGTACGAACATAATGTTTTGCCATTTTATCAAATTTGATACCATAACTTAGTGTGGTTACCATTTTATTAAGAATTAGGCTTTGACTAAATAGAAAAATATTTAAATAGTTATTTTTTTGACCAAGAGACTGATTATGATTTCCAAATTTCACTGTTTGAGAGGTGGGACTGGGGGAAAAAGGGGCGTAACTGCCCATTTTTACACCTTATTCCCCAAGTTTTTAAATATTAAAAAATCTGTATCTCATTCACTGCTCCCCAGTTTTTCGTCAAACAACTTTTTTTCTGTCTTAGAAAAATCAGTTCTACAACATATCAAAAAATTGTTTTCCTCCGGAGCCTGACTTTAAAAATTATGGATGGGAGGGGGAGCGAGGGCCCAAAAAGAATGAGGGAGAAGATGAGAAACATACATTTTATTTTTATTTTGGCCTTTTATTTAAAAACTGTGTATTCATTGTTTATTTTTACATTACATTTAATGTATATTATATATTCAATCATTTAGCTTTCTTGTAACGACCAAGATGATCCCTCCCTCTGTTTTATGAGAAAACCCCTCCCTCTAAGTCTAATCTGAAATGTATGAGGTCCCTGGAAATAACATGTATAGTATAAATGGTACTTCAAATGCCATAGTACCATTTATTCATAATGATTCATTGTGAATAGATAGCATTCCTTTCATCTGGACATGTTATATACAAATAGCCCATCGTTCACAACATCATATATTTAAACTGAAAAATTACAGATTTCGTATCTGTTTAAAGCTTGAAACTTTATTGCAAATGAAAAAAAATGTGTTTGAGATATTTTGTTCCAGAAAATCAAAGAAATATAATCACTTAAGCACTCTGTCAGGGGAGAAAATATAATTAATACGGTTTGAACTTGGTTGTTATTGATTTTGTAGCTTAGATTTTACCTTCCCATTATGGTACATATTTCTGCTGGAACTCTACCCATCTTCTGTCATCCGTAATGATTGAGGTAAATATTCTCACTGCATCATGTGATATACCATCAGCCAATCAGTTGTGTTTGTGACTGAGATGCTTGTGGGTCTTACAGATTAGTGTAGTTGTCCGTTATCAGAAAAACTATTTCGTTTTGTCTTGGGTCCATATGACATCTTCCTTACTGGACTATCCTTCAATTTTGGATAATACATTTTAATCAATTTTTTTCTGTAAGTATATAATTTGTATTTTTATTTTAAACTTGTACTTTGCCAAGGCCTAAATCTATTTCCGCTTTTACTGTATATTTAAATAGTACTAAAGGGTACTCAAAATAATATTCATAATTGTAGGGTAATCATAATGATAAAGAGATTCAAAGAGACTTCATAATGAGAATATTATTAATTTATATTTGATTATGAGACAGATTCAAAAATATTACATCTTAAATATTATCTAAAAATAAACAACATACAACTCAGTTGTAGATTTGTTTAGATAACGGGAATATTCTATTTTACAAACTAACCTACTAACTAATAATAAAATATATAGTAATAATTATATAATAACACAATTATAATAATAAACGAAACACATTAATAAATTGTGGATGTTAGATTTCTCTCTGTAAATTATTTAAACCATTTAAGTTTTCAATTATTTAAGTAAGAATTATCCTGCATGACCTATATAGGAATAAAATGCTATACAAAAACAATATGTACTATAATAATAAGAATGATAATAGTAATCAAGTGAATTGAAGAAACAAGATATTTGTGAATGTATTAATGTCGCTTGAAATACAATGCTTAATGTAAGAATGTTAGATTGATGGTTTGTTAGTGTTAACCTCACAGATGATCACTCTTGTCTGATTATTATGAACAGTACTACAAACCAGTAAGAGGCTTAGAAAGACGATTATTTTTAATCATTTAATATATGTGGATATTACATTAGCATTTCATAAACATTTTATAGATGGTAATCTCAATGTTTTAAATTGTTGATTTTTCTTTTTGCTGCTATGGCAAACATGCAACAGATATTTGATTTAGAAAGATGATTATATTTTAACCATTTTTTGTATATGATTATTATATTTGCATTTCATAAACATTTTATAGATAGTAATTATAATGTTTTAAATGGGTTTTTTTTTTACTTTTTACTGCTCTGACAAATGTCCAACAGCTGTTTGTTTTTGTTAATGGGACATTTTTATGATAATGTCATTTAGTATGCCATTTCCAACAATTTATTCAAACAGAGAATGTTAATATCATATTCTTGAAATTGGATCGAGCATAATTTTAAAGTAAATTGGCATGATAATTAACCTTAACATTATAAGTTAGTTTCAGTTCAAATTTTTAAAGAAAGTCTTTGCTTTAAAAAATGCTTTTATTGTAATTAGATAATGAAATGTTATAAAAAATATCAAATAAGCAACACTAAAACAATTATTTTAAGTTAATTATTAGCCAGCAAGTGAATCAACACTTTAATAGAATGGAATAAATTAGATATAAAGCTATATAGTTTTATTATTGGGCTTAAGAAGTCATGTTTTTTTAGGAAAATTTAAAAACATTTTCTTCTTGTTTTCCTCTCGTGAAAAATAAACAAATACATATCGTAGGTAAGCGTATGACTGCGTATGTGTGATGGGAGTCTTTTTAAAAAGGGGTGGGGGATGAGGAAAATTAGTCTTACTACCCTTATTTTCCAAAAATCTTTAAGAGAATCATTTTTTTTATTTTGATTTTAATAGCTTTCTTATTTCAATTTTTTACTATTTTAACTTTTTAAACATATTTTGATAGGAGAGTGAAGTAAACTGAGTCGAAGTCTGCCTTAGAGAAAATACTAGTTTGCGATAATTTAGCCTAGAACCCTAATTAATAGGCAAAAGATCTCAACAATTCAGCTTAAGCTACACTTGCCACATTGAACATTAGGATGTAATGAAAATCTTACATAGCTGGTTTACAGAAGCCAATGTTATTTCCACTTCGCACTAATGCTCACATTCATTCTACTGCTGATTTAATTTATGTAAATATTATATTAGCTTTGTGATTAAATAAGATGCATTGAATTAGGTCCATATAAGATGAGATTCGCCGTGTACATTACTGCAGATTACATATGAGTTTTTCCATCCATGACCGTATACCTTGTTACCCAATTATGCCGAACAGTCTTCCTGTCGTCCACATAATTTTGAGTTATATTACCCAATCCAGATTTAGTAAGCAATTTACAATTAAGCTATTGTGGAGTTATAAGCAGGTACTCAAGACTATGCTTGCTCTATTTTAAGCAATTTGGAAAGTTTGTTCTGTATTTTTAAATTCATTCTGTTCAGGCTATTTCAAAACATAATTAATTTCTCATAAAAACAATTTTTTTCAAATATTTTAGTTATATCACACACCATGTGTTTGGTTCATTTTAGTCTCATCTCGATTTGGTTGTGGACTATTTCTTGGAAATATTCATCATATTGCCTCATTAAATAAGAATTAATGAACTAATAAATATAACAAATATTATAGACCAATTATACTTTTTTTAAGACTACTATAATAAATAGTGTCTCCATCAGAATGTGAACCTAAGACCACCTCTACTGTTTTGGTTGCTCTACCAACTAAATAGTGATGAGACTAAGTTTACACCCTTGGATTTTCCCCTTAAGGAATATGTTTTTATTTAAAAATCATGATAAAACTTTGACATCTTCAACACTGATACATCCTCTATGCTGTTAATAATCTTCTCAAGAGTACAGAACATACTGTAGAGGAGAAAATGGAAAAAATATGATTTCAAAATGACAACTATCTTTAATTTTTTATTAAATACTCTTCGGAGAGGAAAGGAGGGACTGTCATAGACAAAAGTATGTTTTGTACTCTCTTGAAACTCACTACTTGATGTACCCATGTGGATTCACAAAA
Organism: Anneissia japonica; assembly: GCF_011630105.1. Classification (NCBI taxonomy): domain Eukaryota; kingdom Metazoa; phylum Echinodermata; class Crinoidea; order Comatulida; family Comatulidae; genus Anneissia; species Anneissia japonica. Next base: position 2,526,123 of record NW_022704992.1, on the reverse strand, counting down.
ACTTTTTTTTTTTTCATTTACTTTCAACATTACCCATCTCTTACCCCATCTGGCACCCAGGTAAAGCCAAATCAATCTTCAACACATCTAATTTTACAAGATAAGCCATTCAAATCAGTCAGATTAACCTTCCATTGCACAGTGCTAAGAATACCAAGGTTTTAATGTGAAAAGTGACCCATTCCCTCGATTAACAAACTTAAACCACATCTTCATCTCCACCCCACTCACTGGATTATTGCAAATGTCAATCTAACAAATTAGTTTGACATCTGGCATATCAAAATATCTGATGGTTACAAGGAAGCACAGTAGGACTGGTAAATTTAATTAATTGTGCATTGATTAGTATAATATCGTTATTAAGTATGATTCACTCCAGCTAGCATCTACTTTAATAATAAAATCTTGCGAGGAAGTTGAATACCATCTGCAAGCTGAAATCTTTAAATAAAATCCAAAATATTCATCCTCCTTTTATTACACTTATTTATAAGACACATAGAAGTTTGCAAGACAAAGGTCAAGGCCAGCTAAACAAAAAATTAATTAGTATAACTCAGACGAGTCACCTGCCCCTAAAATACATTACAAAGTATATTGCACAGTTATGAATTAATTTTTACAAAGCTATTATATACTAAAATTCAAAGAAACAGTAAATTGAAGAATACATTAATGAAACTTATGAAATGTAATATAATATATTTTTGTTAACTCAGACTAGTCAGCTGCCCCTTAAAAAAATTATCAAAGTATATTGCACAATTATGAAATAATTTTTACAAAGCTTTTATGTATTGAAATGTAAAGAAACAGTAAATAGAAGAATACAATAATGAAACTATAATGTAAATCAATTCTATTATGTAATATAATATATAATATATACAAAAAATATATATAATAATAATAATAATAATAATATACATCTTCATTATCTTTATTGATAATTCAGTAGATGTTTTTGGTTATCTATAAACTGAAACAATAAATGTAGTAATTCCACATAAAGCGCTGTCGAGATTATCAAATTTCTTTTTTAAAAAAAATGTTGTATGCCCATATATAGCCATGATATGTCTATATATGTGATGTTGTCATGACCATATTAGGTAAGTCACTTGTTTTTGTCAAGTAAAATTTGATAGTGTGGGCAGTCTTTAAAAAAGGTAGAAATAAATCACAATTTAATAAAGTATACCTTTTTGATTTGTTGTGAATGAGGTTCCCTGGCACCATTATATCATTATTTTCTCTATACTAATCAGCATGGAATAAATACTGAATCGACATGCCTGGATTAGCAATTGATTTTTTTCCATGAGGGTATCGACCAAGTAGTAAAGTGGAGAAACAGAACAAATTTAGGATGTAAATGATGGTTAGTTCATTAAGCACTTGCAAATTGATGTGGTTCATGGATGATAATCACTAACATTTATAATCTGAATAACATCAAGTTGATTTTAACAAGATAAAAGGACATTACATAAATGTAATCTACATCTCAAATATCAGTTTTTCATATGACATTTCATAGAGTTGAAGAAATTGTAGGACACTTTTTGTGATTCAGTGTTTTTAGAGATTAAAAAGTTTTATTTCATCATTATCGAGTCTTAAACACCATCATCATCAACATCATATTTATCATCATTTATTGACATTAATATTAGTGACATCATTGTTGGTGACAGCATCATTAAATGACATCATTTTAAATGACATCATCACATTATAGTACATATCTTTGCCAAGTGTATTCCCAAAGCAATTTCGTGCCTTTCATAGCCAAATTTAACTGGGATAAACTCTAACTGACCAGAGACCATTCCATTAACAAACTAACGGCCAGCAAAGGCAACAAATTAAAAGAAACCAGTCACCACTGTCAGTTCAGCAGCTTCCATGAACTCACAGGGACTTGTATGACATCATCATTTGTGACATCATGGTTTTAGATGTGGATTAGTAGTTGAGATTATGGCCAGGATGATACCTTTGTATTTGATATAAAAACCATTATATTTTAAATAAACATTAAAGGAATCAAGCATTTCCATCAGGATCCTTTTTTAGAAAATAAAACTTTTTGTACCATTATAATGAGTAGCAGTTGCAGTGGCTGCAGCCACAGAAATAGATGCAGCAGCAATGCAGTAACTGAAAAATCTCATTTCCGAGATATCTGGTTAAATGATCTTTCTAACAATACCACATCTAACTTTATAACCAGCTGACATCCGGGAAACAACACAATAGAAAAAACATGTAAATGTGAAGAATTGGGAGGTGGGTTTGTTTCCAGGAGTTTCTTGTATTCTTGTATGAGTGTGGGAGGCTGTCTAAATTTCTGAGAGACTCCCGTGACTTGCGGACGATACTTGAGACTGCTTCTGTTATTCAAGTTTATATCAAAATGTATAAACATAAAATGAAAATAGACTTAAATGTTGTAGAAGAAGAGATATTATAGCAATTAAAAATAAGTTGAATAACAACACATTAAAAATAAGTTGAATAGAAGGAACATAAATGAATAAAGCTCTCTGTGCTGCATCCTTAAAATATAAGAGAGATATAAATTCATAAAGAAACAAGATAAAAAAGAAATTGTGAACTAGTACTTGGTCAATAGTCCTTCACAAAACCTTTATAAAAATAACATTTTATACATTCATACATTTATTGTATTGATTCGTGAGAAAGAAAATACATGTTTACAAAAATACTATTGCTATATGAAATCTGTCATTGTTTTGATATGGAAGTAACATGTTACACACAATAACAAGGTGACATAAAGTCTAATGTGTATTAGTAGAGAGTTTAAAAAGTCACTGGAGGTTCAGTCCATAATAAACTCATTCCCAATGGAGCTACTCGTAAATTGCATTAGGAAGTTATCTCTCAAAAATTACTGCAAATTTGTATAATTTTTTGACACATTTGATTGACCCACTTGCAGTAGTAAAAGTCAAAGTAGTTTATTTATCATATTATTTTTAAATGCTTATTAACATTTGTTTTTTTTTTTATTATTATTTTTATATAGAAATATACAAATACAAATGCAAAATTCTTTATTTCGTCAAAAATTAAAATACATAAAATTAACAAACAAAAATTGAAACAAGACAAAAAAAAAGAACCCTCATGAAGCTTGAAGGGGCTTAAACACTTAAACTAACCTGCAACTAAGTTCATAAGTAAAAACATATTACTGTTTGAAATGATATAAATAAAATATAGATAGTAACATACTGTAAATGCAAAGAAAAAATAAATAGTCGAAGAGTAAAAACATCGTAGCAAGATAATGAAATACTGAATGAAACATGTTGTGTAGAATTTAACCCTTAAGATACTGTTAGAAACTCAGTCCTCAAAAATTGATTAAATCATTGAATTTTTATCAACTTCCCCAATGAAATTTAAGTTGAAGCAATTTATTTTCTTTAACGATTTATAGACATCTGACTTTAAAAATCCTTAAAATGATTACCAGCCAACTAAGGGCCCGTGCAGAGAATACTGTATATGGATAGAATTTTTTTTTTTTTTTTTTTTTTTTATCTATCTGAATAGTAGTATTGATGCTTCTGCTAATTAGTGAGAAAAATATTTTTAGTTGAAAACCTAATACAAATGAAGCAATTTAAGTATTAGAAGTTGTTTTGTTTATTGCTCATCACAGACAGTATGATATTTAAATATATAAAATAACTTAATTTAAATATAGACTTATATTTTTCAAGCATAACAAGGATTGTATATTTTTAGTTGTACCATTGAAGGTCTCTAAGATTTAGAGTACATAAGTTTTTGAGTCTCATGTGCTTAGTATTTTACATAGCATCAAACACGTGTTTAACCATCACAGTTAGAATAACCTAATTTTGTCATTTTGAAGTTCCATTAAAATTAATATGTGTGCGGAGGTCAAACTACAGCTGGAGTGTTAGGTTGTAGCAGGTCAGAGCTATTGAGGCGTGCAGGGTGTCGAGCCCTCTTGCCCATGTACCTATCGCTGCTTGTAATTATATCATGCAAAAACTTTGCAAGCCACAATACAATCTTGTGCCTTTGGCTAGATTGCTCCAGTGCTGAGGCATCTGTAGAGGAATTACAATGCTAAGGCAAGCAAAACATGGAATATTATGAGAAAGAAATCAGGGAGGCTTGGAAGACTGGATAATGAGCCACTGAATTCAATTATTGTACAATAGAATAAAGTCGGATTAGGCATGTTGTGTAAAAGAATGGTCAGATCATGAAGTAATAAATTTTGTGTTTTTCATTAAGGATGATGATGACTAAGAATGAATATAGTATTTTGTACTGTGGTTTGACAACCTCAATACCATCATCATCATGCTCACCATCATCATTGTTATCAGCTTCTTCATCATTATCCTCATCATTCTTATTTTCATCATTGTCATCATTATTGTCAGCATTGTTGTCATCACCACCACCATAATCATATTCATCATAACCATCTTCACAACCTCATCATCACTATCTTCAACGTTTCATCATCACCACCATTATCATCAATCCACTTATATAGCATATACTGTAGTAAGCTTCTATGCACTTCATAAAAAAAAAAGAAAAGCAAACCTTCAGTTTTCTCAGTTGGCCTGTCTTTTAGACTATGTTAGAATAAAAAGAAAAAAAATTATATGTATTTCTTACATATAAGTAGACTATAAAACCCTTAAGTTGTCATAGCTTCTGAGATTCTAAGAACTTCCAACCACGCCCATTTATGCTCTCGTTCGGGAGGCTTCCCCACCAAAGGATATCAGATCCCCTTCAAGCAAATCCTGGTGCCACTCCTGCTGGATATACAATTTTTATAAATTTATTTGTGCCAAAGCAAATATGTACGATTAAAAACACATGGTTTTGTTTTTTTATTGTATAGGCCAACCGAGACAAGTTTTACTTAGAGGTTGGTCTATGCCTTGTTTCATGTGTATGGTAGTATGGTCCTTATTACAAGCAGTCTGCTGCCCTCTCTGAGTGAACTTGAAGTTACAGATTACAGCAGTCACTGAATGTGTAGCGAATGTTGATAACAAGATGCAACATGATTGATTTAAGAATTTTGCTCAGTCATGAGAGCAAATCAAATTATTTATTCTCTTCATGTGCAAACATTGGCCTTGAGAACAAGAGTAACGAACTAATTACACTAAGTACTGAATACTGACCAATTAATTACCTATCCCACACCAATGTACAAAATTGTATAGTCAGGGAATAGAGCCACCTGTCACAGTAACTACTGCACAAAAGATATTTTAAAAACAAGTAGATTTATCATTGTTTATAATTACAGATGCCTAGATGTGTAGAGTAATTGCAAAATAATAAATTATGTGTGGTGTATATCCAGTAGAACCAATGGGCTTATCATTGTTTACGTCAAAGTGCAATTATTATTTACACTACGTTAACACATATTTCGATTGGCTGAGAAAATAAATTAAACCTAATTACATGATAATTGGTTTGATTAATTTCACTAAACAAAATTATTAGCTGCTTGACTTAAGGAAGAATCATAAAATGAAAAATGTACCAATTGGTCAAAATCTTTTCGATTATCAATTTGTCTAGTTAAAAAAGGAATGTAATTTAAATATAATGATAGCATACACCGGAGCTCATTATTCACTGTCCTTGTTCAGCCAGCCTGTTGGATGTTACTGCATTTCATTAGTGTTATTACCTCTATTATTCATCAGTATCCTCTACAATCAACATCATTCCTTATCGTCTGCTCAGGTTTGCCAGGTTCATCGTGACCATACAACAATCCTTTATAGCAGGTTCGCAAGCAATTAATACGGCTGGATTGTCTGCTCGTTGGCCCTCTGCACTGAGACAATGTGTCTAGCTTTTACGACAATTTATGAAAAGCTGTTTTGTTCTGTATACACTCCATCAATATGGCCAAATACTGTATTATACAATAGATGTTATTATATATGATAATTATATGGTGTCTTCTTCCTTGCATAAAATAAAATAAATGAAATTAGGCTTTAAGAAATTTGTCTGGTTGGTTGGTTGGTAAATTTCCTAAGTATGTTTGTTTGGCATTGACTTATATATTGGAGAAAATTACAGCTGCTGTCTGTATGTTAATGAGCACTTTGCCTAGCAACAATGAATGTGACAAGTCCAGGTTGCGGCAGAATCATGGGGCTTCTAAACCCAATGAATAAAAACATTAGTACAAAGGTTTTGGTACATGCGCATGTAATATATGTTATGATGTAATTCAATTAAATTATGTTTTTTGTTCATTGAGGTATTTATTTGCTAAAAAAGTCTCAATAGTCTATTATATGCTATAAGAAACAAAATTTGAAAATTTATTTTATTTAAAATCACAATAACAAAAATAAGAACATTTTGAGCATGAAATTGACCAAAAAATAAGAACATTGGACCTGGGCAAAATTTGAGTACATACAACAACTAGACCAGAGGTGGCACCAGGATTTGCCTGATGGGGGTCTGAGGTTGACGGGAGCCTATGACCCCATACAAGAGCATAGTGGGCATCGTCGGGCGTCAGCTTACTCCAATGGGGAGCCATGGCCTCCCACTGACGCAATTCCCCACTGATGCAATTCCCCTCTGAAGCGATTCCATGTAGAATGCGACAAGGTGTATGCAATGTATCATTTTCAATGCTGACTCTTCTGAAAATCACCAGATGGCGTTAGGCATAGAGTACGCAGTGCCTGCCCCGCCTTTATAGACCTTTGAGTAGACAGCATTCTAAACAGTATAAAAATACTTTATGAAAGCGCTTAAAATTAGAGGAAAGCGTTTGCATTGAATTTTGCTATTAAATTCTTTACATATTTCCATAATTTGGATAATGTTTTCTTAATTTATAATAGTGAATATCATAGCTTCTACTGATCTACTGTAGTAATTAATAAATACACTTGAATTTGTAGAATTGATTTATCACTCTGTTGTTAAAAGGAATTCCTATAACAAGACCTACGACATTTTAATGATTTAAGACCTTGTTTTAATTAATAAATATTTGCATCTACCGCACATAAATTCATAAGAATTTCTTGACATCATGTAATGTATGTTTTCAACTTTCACATATTTGTTTATTCATTTATTTATTTTATCTGCAACAGATAAAATGCCGTTTTTTCCTCTTTAAAAGCATTTCATTCTTATCAATGCTAAATGCCACACAAGGTTTGGGCTAAAATAATGAAAAAGGATCAATACAAGACAGACAGCTGGCCTTTGTTTAGTCCTACTTCTTGACCGAACCGACTTGTTACAGTTGGGTAATATCACCAAAAGAAAACACAAAACTGCAAAAAGATAATCGTAATTATATAACGTCATATAATTACAGAGGAATGTTTTTTAGTAACACCCCTACCCCACAATGCATAGTTCGTTTTTGTGTAGGTCATTCTGCTTTAATAGAGTGATGTCCCTATCCCATGATGCATAGTTACCATTGTATTGAATTTTTGGTGTTTAATTGTGATTGTGCAGATATTGGCCCAAGATGGCACTTCCACTTGCAGCAATTAAAGAAATTTAATTGAATTTTTAAAATTGATTATTATTTCCTTGTGATTGATATATAATATATATTGAGCTATAGTAGAGTATTCATCCTTCTAATGTCATCAGAACAGTGTGTCAGCATGTTCCAAGGTGGCCTTAACACAACTACACATAGTAACAGTAAGCTAAAACATATATTCATTCAACTCCTGTTTGTTTAGACATCTTACTATCTGGCCACCAGCATTGAACTTGACAGTCACCATAAGGTGGCTTTTTCAGGTCAGTTTGGCTGTTCAGATATTTTATTATTGCCATATTTGGACATGCCATACCTGTGGTATTATTTCTGTTATAAATTTGCTTATTTATTTATGTAATGGTGATGACTTTCAGACCATATGTGTTTACTCTTGCTGGTCCAGCATTTAAACACTTCTCACGCTAGTATTCTTCGGAGAATAATCTCAAATTTTGAGTCAATTATGAACAAGAAATTATGTTGTATATAAGTGCAAACTGCTATTGTTAATTCCACATTTCAATTGACTTCTTAGCCCTCTTCCTCAGAATAAGTAATTTTGTGTGGTTGGTGATTTGAAGACATTATGTGGTTGCTCCTTCATCCCTCCTTTTCTTTACTTTTTCTTCTTACTTCATATATATTCATTCTCTGTTTTCTTCTCTCCCTTCTTCTATTTCAAGACATTTTTGTGAGATCCTACCAAAATTAATATCATCTTCTGAGTGAATTAAAACTGTGCTAAACATTGGTACATTGATAGATAGACAGTGAAGATACACACAACGGCACAGTGTAAGATACGTTCCAGCTTGTGAGCATAATTACATGTCCATACGAAATATCTCAAGAGTGTTACAGGCCTCTGCGATGTCGGTTTTTGTCTTGGATATAACATGGGACATGCATTAATATTTTTCCTTGTGTAAATTGGGCAAAAGTTTATTGTCAGTATTATTACCATTATTACCTAGATTATCATGACTAACTTTTTTATCTTGAATTTATTATCCTAATAATATAGTAATTACCTTAATGCCATGGTCACAGGCAGAATGTTAAATAGTAGAATTGAATAGTCACAAGTTTATAAAAGGATATTTTTCATTGAGGTATTATCCATCAAGGAGGTACTTATATCCACTACTGTAAACCACTTAGCTAAGAAATCCATAGGCCTTTTAAATGTTTGCTTGACCAAGGCCCACACCAAAACTACCTCAACTTGTGAAGTGTAGGAAGTCAAAAGAGTTGTATAAATAGAAAAGAATGTTGGTTATCCTTCAGAGTAAACAATTGAGGGGTAATGAGTATAAAGGTTGTGTAGTACAGTAGATCTGTTTGTCTAGGTTTGAGGTTCATCTGTACCAATACCTGTCTAGGCCTATAACTAGTTGTGCAGTATTTCTAATGTTCTGTAAAGATGGAGAAACAGACTTGTTGTTTTACTGTATTTAGAAAGTCTTATCAGAAAATAGGTATGTGTCACTTGCCTTGTATTTTTTTGTTTTTGTTTTTCACTGTTTACCTATTCACTTTAATATTATTTGCCTGAAAAAAATACACACATGTAACCATATTATTAAGTCTGCCTTTTTAGTAGGGGAAGGGAAGGTGGGAAGACATTTTTAGAGAGATGTTTCTGTGGAGCACATATGAACATTTTTTACAGATGAAAATAAACTATAGACATCAACAGCAATAATAATTACATATTTAATAACAATAACATAACATCAAAATAATGCTGTACTGGCTGCTGCTTGGGGATTGGATTCAACACTAGCCAGTAAGGGCAATCTTGGTGGTCTAGTGGTTATGACACCAGGCTAGTTGTTACCTGGAGGTTGTGGGTTGGATTCCCATTCGAAATAAAGGTAGGGAAAAACATTCATATACATTAATAATGTCATCAGTAAATTACATCAGCAATAATAAGATGAACATATTGTTGATATAGATTAATTATCTTGATTCTTACCAAAATAAACAATAATGCAATAAATTATGTTAGTAGTGTTATGACAGTAATATAGTATTATCATGCAACATATTGACAAAAAGAAAGGAAGGTCAATTTCAAGTAACAAAGAAAGGAAGCATTAAAAAGTATTAAATAGAACAAAAAGACAGTAACTCGGAAAAGAGACAGAGACATTCAATGTTTCAATCTATTTGATCATTTTCATGAATACTGATGAGAAAATCTCACCCATCCATATATATTCACAATATTTACAGAAGTTTAACAAAAGTAAATAAAAACTGACCAATCAGATTGAAAAAAAAAATAAAACAAACCATTTAAAATGATTTAATTAAAAATGAGTTGTCTTACATTAAGTAGATCACTTATTTTCGTGAATAACAATGAATAAACAACAAATGTATAGAAGCCTGGGAATAATAAGTATACATATGGTTAACTGTAGAAGCGGTTGGCACATTGGTTTTGCCTTGTACTCACAACCTCGAGGTCGGGGGTTTGAAACCTTCGCTTATGTGCACCGCTTTTGTCCTTGGGCAAAGCACTTTACCTACGGTTGCCTCTCTCCACCCAGGAGTACAAATGGGTATCTGGTAGGTTCGGACACATCTGCACTGATTACTAGTTGCAATATTATGGAATTCTCCCCAGGGAGCTGAGTACTGTATGTGTTTCATGCATGTTTGCTCCCGAGACCGGGGTATTAATGTGAAGCGCTTAGAGGCATTATGCAGGAAGCGCTATATAAGACCGACATATTATTATTAACACTGAAGAAGAGAGCAGGAGCTCTTGAAATATTAGTTTAATAAATTTTCTGTATCCTGAAATGTCAACCGTGTTCATCTTTATGTTGATTAACTCCATATTGTTTTATACAGTACTATCTGAGATGTTATGTAGCCCCTCATTACGATGCCGCCATTTTATTATTAATATTATAGACAATATAAAGTGAAAATGTTCTTGAAAAACTTCCCATATTTCTAACCTTAGTATCAAATGTGTAGCCTTCGTCCCTACTACTCTAGGAGTAATAATATGGTGACCTAGATCTAGTGCTCTGGTATGTAATGTTAATTAATAAATTCTGAATTTTGTGAATATCTAGAATATAGTTGAAGGTATAAATTTAGTACTAGGCCATCTTTCAGCTTGGTTGTCTCCATGCTGTTGATATTAAATATCACTTTGTTTGCCCTGATATTTCATTCTAAAATATTTTCATTTCAACTAAGCTAACAATTATTTCCTTCAGTCAGTCAGGCAAATCCTTGTACCTGTCTCTTATACACATCTAGATGTGTATAAGAGACAGTATATATATATACTACAAACTAGTAAAATCTTGCTCAGATCTTGTTCTTATTTTTTGGCCAATTTCAGGCTCAAGATGTTCTTATTTTGTTCTTAATATTTTACACGCTTTTTAAATCATTATTGTACAGCATGATTTTTCTGAAGTGGGTATTAAAAAGTCGCACCTACTTGATATAAGGCACAGATAAGATTGGTTTTTTTTTTCCAGTGAGTTGTTATTTAGATAAGTAACTGTTTTTGTTTATTTACCTTGCGTGTTCCTTTATAAGGTCACGACCTAGGTTTTGTATGTTTTCCTTTGTTTTGTTTTGAAGTAAAGTGATTTTATATATATATATACCTGTAAATAACAACTCCCTGGCTTTTCTATTAAAAACGAAATAAAAAAAACCTCATTTGAAATCTTACCTTGAGAGCCTCAATTTTTTTTTATTTCTTATTTTTCAAGCAATTTCAGCCTCAGTGTCATTTTAAAATGTTTTCTTATATAAAAGTGATAGTGGGTAAATGTCCCAAGATGGAGAAAAGGCACTTTTGTTAGGTCTGATTTAATGAGCATTCTCAACACATCTTATTTTGCTACTTGTGATGATGCTCATTGCCAGCTGACTTCCTGGAAACAATAATAAAGTAGTAAAAACATGTAAATATAAGTTTTGCAGAATTATTAATTTTCTGGGAGATTTTTGCTTGTTAGTACGACTAAGGAGTACTTACGATTCCTGGGAGACTATTTTTTAGACTTTTAATCCCTGAGAGTGGATTGAATTTAAGGGTGCGCCATAGGATTTGAACTCCGAACCCTCAGATGGAGGGCAAGCATGCTTAGCTCCATTCCAAAAATATAATCCCTCAGATATCTGTGATTTGGTTGTAAAAGGCAGTTGTAAAGCTGTATTTCCATAGGATCCGAACCAAAATTCGGACCTTGTTTCTAATGCTCTGAATGCGAGCGTCCCCATCCTTACACACAAATTCAACTTTCTGATCGATTTGGTAGGCCTTCAAATCTGAAAATTCAGATTCGGTGTGTGAATGCAGCTTAAGAGGCGTAGATAGAAGAGGAGTTACTTCACTTTATAGTATACATAAAGACCTACATCCGTTCAGATACAACAAACATTTCTACCCCACCATACATTTTAAATTTAAATGAAACATTGCTTGGAATCTTCTTTTATTGATGGCTCAAAGTTTAATCCATTCCTGTGATTAAGTACAGAATACATTTTTGCATGAAGCTATAATGATTTACATTTATTACATCTTAATCAATAGGAATGCTCCATATGGTAAAAAAAAATATGTATCACAATATCTATCTATGTAGTGGATAAATTATGTATCTAGATTTTAAACCAAACATAAATATTTACTTTCATCTTAAGTATATCAATCTTTTGCATTTATTCTTCTTGAGGAGAAATATTATGAATGCTTAAATATCAAAATTTATGTGAAGAGAACTCAAAAACTATACATAATTTATTTAGATTACATGTGCAAGTCATCTTAAAAACCTGTATGTAGCGATTCTGCTGTAGCAAGTTTACCTGATAAGCCAACGCTGCCTCAGTGCAAGGAGGTATACCCCTCCTTGCTCAGTGTGTTGTTATCAACTATTCCTTTAAGATGCATTTCTTTCATTACAATATTTCACTTCCTCATATTTTACATATGCAACAGCCTATAGACTCAATGCTAGTTTTCTCATTATAGCAACAGACTATGTGAAGGCCAAACTAGGTGAGGGTTCATGCTTACTTGATGGAATAGCCTGATTCAAAAGCCTGCATACTATTACATCTGATATTGTGCTGAACAGAGGGAGTGCGTTACATTCCTTTACCTGCACTTTGTTTGAGCAGATGTGTGTTGATGAGAGAGTGAGCGAGACCGATTGGAATAATAATAAGAGAAATAGAAAATAAAGCTGGCACTTCCCATAGCTGCCTGCTTCTTCTCCGTAGGATTATACTAAATTTAAGTAATAGATGGATTCCCTCAGGAAAAGTAGGACAAGCATCCGGAAATCATTCCGCCGAATTGTGAAAAAAGGTAGGAGAGGCGAGAATATAGCAATGCAACAATCAATTACATGTACTATTCACAGTTGATGTCATGTATTTATTATGTATTTAACTATGAACTTGTTTTTATATTTATTTTATTCTGAAAGTTCTAGCGTAGAGATTTGTTCGTCGGTGAAGAGATTCGTCATGAAACGACTGCTATTGATTATTTTTTAAGTATTCCTTATTTGCGCATATATCCATCTCCACTAGTTATTGGACTGTAGGTAAATTATGGAGCACATCTTTTCAGATAGTTTCATTACATAATAAATATTTACAAAGCGATTCTGCATAAACATGCATCTGGGTGCTGTGATTGAAACTAGTACTTATAACCTTCGTACCTTGGTCTGTGATCAAGTCTAAATCAAACTAATTACTCTTAACACTTGCGCATGTGTTTGCTTCTTGAGTCACCTCAAGTTGTGAGTGTTGACTTACGGTTTCATATCTGTGATAACCTAGGTTTTAGAACATCTACTTATTAATTGACCCTTCAATTTGACATAGTTTTCCAGACTAGTTATTTATTAATTTATGATGAAATGAACAATGGCATGTGTTTTTTTTTTGTTTTTTTTAAGGAATAATTTATAGGTTGGTTGGTTACATTTTGTTCTTTCATCAGAACTGTTTATTGTACTGTAGGTATATTTTGTTTGAGGTAGGTGTAATTATACCAGGTGTGTTTTATAGTATTTTTGACATTCTAGGTGTAAGTTAGTGTAAACTAGTGACTTTTTAAAGTATAAATTATTACATGCCAAAAACTTGTCAAAACAACCAAAAAGGGACCAAAATAGCCCATTCTTTCTTGGCAAGGTCCCTGGGCTTAGCCACATCTGCCCCACCAGGACTTTCCCCAGAACCCTGCTGATCTCCATAAAAATTGTCAGACTCTGTCAAACAGCCAGCCTTCCTTCAGTCAGTCAGGCAAATCCTTGTACCACTGCTAATCTGAAGCTATGAAACCCTAAACATCTATTTAGCATAGATTTAAATTGTCCAGGTCAAAGGTATAATGTCACATGAATCTATTTATATAAGCTTTAAAATAAACAAAAAGTTTAATGACATAATTTGTTATTAGCCTTTGACTTAAGATTAGAATGAAAAGACTTTCCCTCATCAACTTACAGACATTTAAATGCTAACAACCTGACAGCAAAAATTATTTGTATAGTAGGCCTAAATTGTCTGTAAATCATTGGGAATTGATTCTTTTTACCTGTAACTTCTGGAAGTCTGATGTAGTTAGGGGTAGCAGCTATACCATGATTTTGCCTCATATATAGAAAATTAACACGTTGACTGCCAGACTTACTTTATGTACAAACATACTTTTTTGAAATTTTATATAGTCATATATCAGCACTGTGATAGCATTTTGTTTTTTTGCTATGCCAAGTGCGAGTTATCTCATCCGCTTTTTGCATGGGTTGGTATATGTTCAAAGGGCGCAACATAACACAACATAACACAACAAACATACGTACGTCTTCTGTACATTATCATCTAGGTGTATCTTCCCCGAACTACCAGCCATTGAGACTGTGGTTCTACAATGTGTAACGAAGAAGTTAAACACTAGAATGTTACCCCAATTTTGACGAGCATACTTCTCCCTGGCGCCCTCAACAACACCCTGTGGGCGAGTATAATCATCGCTGGCAGCCAACATGTTAAGAACTACAATGATTCCTGGATTTTACACTTCGATTGCGGTGCTGAGATTTACCTGAGCAACTCTGGTGTGCAGAGGGTTACCAGATAAATTCAAGAGGGGCAAACATTTATCCCATCATCTCAGACGTTAAAAGATCTCCCTATTCATGCCCTGATGTAGGCCTACTGATCAGAAGGGCAATGATTTACAAGATCAACTGAGTGGTGCAAAGATCTACTTTGATTTTACCTGCAATACTTTCCAGATCTAGGATGCAAAGATGTGGATTGTACATTCAAACTCTGTTATTTAAATACTGTATATTCTTTAAATTTATGTGGACAACATGCATGGAGTACTGTATGCAAGAATAGATGTGCTTATAGAATCACATTCTACTATGCTTGATTTTATTGGCATCAGCAAGAATGAGATTTAACAGTAGTAAGATAATGCTTATATTGTTTTAAAGAGAAAGTACAACTACAGAGGGGAACTATTAACTGGTTAATTGCTTGCTTACTATTTGCAACTACTGCTGCATCCGAAGACATTGAAACTGATGATATAAGGGAGGACAGGCGTGGCAGCATCCTCTTGGTGATAATGAATTAAAGTAAATCAATTCAAGGCTATCACTACCTTGTAAAAATAACAGCTTTTGTCATGTGCTATTATTGCCAATGAAAATTAAGGCCAAAATGTTTGTGTCAACAGTGGGGTTCTTACAGTAGGCACACTAGTATTAATAAAACCACAGTCAGTGTAAAGTATGTCTGTGCCTGTGTGTGTATATGTCAACTTGTTAAGTATGTGCTTTCGCTATTTATTAAGATCTCTACCCCACTAAATTGTTGCCAGGGCCCGTAGGTTTATTGTGCTAAAATATTATACACTAAACCATCATCATCATTATCATCATCATCAACATCATATCACTATCATCATTAGTAATTTGAAAAGGTATCATTTTAATATTGATTGAAACACTTAACTGTTTATAGATTGTAGTAGTAGAATTGTACAGTACAGTACTGCTTCCATATTCATGTCACCAAAATCACCCAACCAACCATTGTTAAGATTTTAATAAATACACAGGCAATTATGGTATCTTATTAGAAAATACAATATAAAACCTGATAATATCTAAATTTATTTAAAAAATAGTAATATGATGTTACGTCCTTGACCATTTTTACCAAATTTCTTTATATTATTTAGGCCTATTTAGTTATTTACTTCACATCCAACAGCAAATACACTCACCATTTTTACAGGATGGAATGATGCTTTATAGAGCACTACAGTGTTACGTCACGATACCACTTGATACTACTCCGTTGCTATCCTTGCAAAATGCGTTTAACCAGACGCCATTTTCTCAACTGACAAACCATTGATCCCAATTTCTCACCCCTTTCTAACGTAATTATTAAGATGTTGTATCTTAGTTTTTCTTTGCAAATGTTAATTGATAATTAAATGTGTGTTCGATAAACGTTCGATATGCGAACTTTTGTGTTTTTAGTACATTTTGATGGTAAAATATTAGATTTTAAAATGGCTAATCAAGAAAGCCTGTGAAGTCATTCAGGCATAATAAACGGTAACCAACGTCTGGTTGGCAACAGAGGGCGCTACTTCGCGTTGTGACGACACGACTGTGGTACTCTATAAACTAGTCTCTTTTTGAGGCCCATGTGGAGTTGGTTTAGTCGTGAGAAAAAGTCCTGCTGTGGCAGGAATTGAACCCAGGACCCTGGAATTAGCAGGCAAAGCACCTTAACCACTGAGCTATTCAACTCCACTCCAGTATTATTATATTATAATTTTACTTACTTATTTTCTTAACTTTTCATAGGAAATAATCTTCCTTGATAGCTTTACCATAATATATTACCAAGAAATGCTGTAGGTAGTTAGGCCCCATAAAAAAAATTATTAGTTTATCATCCTATCAAGACCAAAAAACTGATGAGGGAGGGAGGTTATT
>NW_022704992.1:2492639-2509070 GCF_011630105.1 Anneissia japonica | reverse complement strand
TACAGTACAGTATATTATTAAACCCAGGAAGTTCAACTTTTAATGACTACCATGGGAACTGAACTTTTACTAGAATTTGATTTGGAATCATAAGAATAATACTTTGGTCCAAACAATATTTATGAATTTTTATGTGTCTATGTGGCACTTTATTCTAGCCAATAATTGGCTGATTGTTAAATTAATCTGTTGCTATATGGCCCTGATAGGACAGCTTTTTCCAAGCGTTTCTATCCTAGTTGTAAATAGTTGTATTATTTGTAAATATCATAAAAGTTATGATTTCTTTGTGTTCGATTACTTTCTTTGAGCCATTATCGTAACAATGATAATTTATGATAATGGATAATGATCAGTCATTCATTATAATGTCACCATCATCTGGCATAATGTCGTTTCCTCTTTCCTATTTTTTTTTTCTAGTTCATACTAATGTGTTTCTTTTATGTCTAGTGAAATCGTCATGTTTTCATGGTAGTAGTAGTAGGTATAGTTAATATTAACATTATTAATGCTAAATTTTAGTAATATATTATAATGGAGTTATAACATAACAACAATGTATATGCTAAGTTTAACAATAGCAAATCTAATCTGATTCTCATGTGATTTAATTCCATTAACAGCAAAAAGGATTGTATAATACTTCAGTGTTTATATTATATTACCGTATGGTACAAAATGTTTACCATAGTTACTCATGCAGATGCCCAACCAGTATTGAACATGGTTTATCAGTGGTGGATCCAGGAGAAAATAGATGGTTCTAAAATACAAAGGCTGACTTGTCATTAAAATCCGAGTTGAAAAGGGCATTTGAGGGGATGTTCCCCCCCCCCCACATCATTTAATATTTTTATAGAGCATCCTACGAACTGAAATGATGGTATGAATGAAGCAAGAAAAGAGTAAAATGCATAGGTTTTGGTTTGCCCAAATGGCCTTCTAGGTTCATATACATTTACGTTGAATACTCAAAAGGTTCCCTCTGTTGGGACTTGACATCGAGGAATAAAAACTTTAATATGCATGACATGGGCAACGGATGTGACACAGAAAAAGAGGCAAAACCAAGTGCAGAAAAATAATCTTGGTTCAAGTAAAACTGGAATTCGCTATCCTCTAAAGGTTGGCTGGCTGGCCTAAGCTAGACCTATCACACCTGCAAACTTATTCTTTGCATTTTATGGACTTCAGGTGTAATTGTAAACCAATCTCAAAATCAGACCAACTTCATAAGGCTCAAAATGTTCTGATTTTTACAGTACTGGTATTTTTTTTATTCTCTAAGAGTTTTAATTAGTCGCACCTACTGTACACTGCCTACTAAGCAGAGTGTAGACCTAAAGGATTTTCAATTCACTTTTTTAATAATGACAAAATGTACCAGTTTGACATTTTCACCTCACTTCAATTTATTCCATTCCAGGCTATGTGTTTTGTGTTGTTTTTATAATGAGAATGTGGTTTTTAAGCTATAAAAATGCCAAACCAATGTAATTAGTCAATCATTTAATGAATTAATTAATCAAGCAATCAATTAGTCCTTTAGTCAATCAACCACTTAGTCACAAAATTGATTCATATATACCATTATGAAAATAGCTTCTTTGAAATGTGTTTGAAAAGTTACAAAAATAGAGAGGAAGCGGTTGTGTAATTGCAAGCCAAATGTCAACACATTAAAAATTGATATTTAGCACACTGCAAGGTGTGCCATTGAAGATCAATTTAAAGGTGGCCCACATTTTGTTACCTGAGGCAGTATAAGATCAAAATGGAAAACTCTGAAGGTATACAACAGATGATGTACCAGGAGCCTGTTGTGGTATTTTGCCCTCTAGCAAAAATGCAGATCTTTTAAATAACAGTTTGTTTGCATACAAAAGTCAGAAGTAAGGACGATTATCTTTATGCGTATGAGTTGAGCTTTTGACTGGAAGGTAATGCCCCTGCTTCTTGTGCTGAAGATCCTGGTTCAAACATAGCCAATGTTGGATTTTAATTGGAGTCGACCGCTCAGGTTCTTGAATAACTCACATGAAAATTAGGCAGGATAGGGGATATGTGGTACTGGCGCTGTACTGTGGCTGCTTTGGTTCCCCAGGGGCTCAGCCATAATTCCAAATTTGGAACAATGACAAAAATGAAATAAAAAAAATTATGATCAAATATTTAGTAGGCCTACACTATTTAGTATTTTGTGGAAATGCTAAAAACATTATTTTAATTACAGAAAACATTGCATGTTTTAGCCAAAATCAAATAATATTTGTATTAAAAAATAAAAGGATTTATGATGGTTGGTTTGTGCATAATTGAGAGGACTCTTTTACACATACTTGCATAAGGTTTTAAACCAATTTAGCAACACTGGAATAAACAAGGGAAAAATATTGTTCCATGGCTCCAGAAAGCCTATCACAGTTTTAAAGCTGGTCTTACCAAGATAATAAATAGGATTGGAGAGTGCTGTGGTTGAACTGTGGTGAAAGCAAAAACCTTCAAAATTCATTAATATATGTGGGAATTGACAGATGGCCTTGTAAGGTTGTAAGTCATGGCTTTTCTACCTGACAATGAGAATAGTGCTATTGATATTAAAGTTTCTTTCTGGAGGTTTAGGAATTGAACACCAATAATCCTTTCCAAACTTTGAACCAATAAATGATTTGTTCTGTACATTAAATTAAATAATAAATAAATTGTTCCAAAAAATGTTCGTCATTGTTGTGGTTGGCATTATCATTGATATCATCATTTTTAACGTCTTTATCATTATCATCATCATATATGACATCATTTTATCATAATCACCAGAATAATTTGATTGCTTTATTATGAAATATTATACTATTAACAGTGTTTTATTGCTGTAGTTGATATTATATTTTTTTTCAAAAATTACAATTATATACTTACAAATAATATTTTTAAAATTTGATTTGGCTTTAGATTCTGCTCTTGCAAATGCTGTATGTATGTTTATGTATAATTTCATTTAATCAAACATATTTGCTTTCCTACATGCAATACTGAATAAAATATATAATTTAATGTATGCAACAAGTGCGGATATATTTCAGTGTTGGATTTATGTGTATTTTGCAGTTACCGGTAAATAGAAGTTGGTGACAGAGTACATACAATGATAGATCATAGGATTGAAAACTGCTAATGACAAATGTGATAAATATTGAAAAATACAGTTCATTAAAAAGCATATGATGAATGACTGATTCAATGAGTCATCTATTGAGCGAGCAAGAGAAAGAATGGAGAAACACAAACATAAATAATGGAAGAGTGAGAGAGAGAGGAAATAAATAAACGAGTTAAGGAATAATGGATGATTGATTAAATCATTCGTCAATCAATTAATATTATACATTAATTAGTGTAACAAAAGCCTTATGATTTGTTTATAAATTTTTTTGGTTCATCAATATTCATTAAATAATATGTTAATTAACTGACGAACTTATATTGTGACTTGTTATCTTTCAGATTCGAATGAGGGAACAGGCTCCTCTTCAGTGCCTCTCGCAAATTTAGGAAGTAATGACTCACCGGTTTACAAGAGAAAAGGAAGTATAAAGTATGTACATGAGTGAATTCACTTTATTTATTATTAGCACAGAGGGGTGGGTTATGTTGTTGATGAATGCTATGTTGCTACGGTTGTAAAGTCAGATGCAGGGGTTGGCAAATTGAAATTCATCCAAGTTTAGTGCATTGAATTTGTTATCCTCTGAGCGTAGGGGGAGCATATACCAGATAAATGGGGAATCCCCTACCATAATAATTAGCATACACTGTATTAATTTGTAGCTACCTCTATTTGGAATTTTTAGTACCTGCAAATCACTATCCATATGAGTTGTTATTCAGCATCTGACATTTAAAAGACATACATATTTTATTGTGGCATAGTATTTTGATGCTCTGTATATCATTTTATTACCATCTTGTCAGAACCAAAAAACAAATAATTACCTATTTTTGTTATAAATATCCCTCAATTAAATAAAACAAATATCTTTTTATTTTATTGATCCTCTAGTGTTGTAAAAAAAATCAGTACCAAAATATATTCAGGGATAATTATGTTCATAGTAATTAAAAACATTTGTTTTTAATTTGTTTTGAAATATTTATTCATAATATTTATTGTATGCTGAGTTATGAAATTATTTAATTGCTTTCTATTCTCACTCGCCAAGTAGTTTTATTGCGGGGATGTAGAATTCCATTGTGGATAGTTTGGTGGTGGTGGTTTCTCTTCATTTATTTAATCATTTGATATAAAATAAATATTCTACAAAATAACAACACAAAGCAAAGACTAGATTGCCAATATCACTTTCTATCTCTATCCAAGGTAATAGATTATTATGCATTCATAAATTCATGTAATGAATTACCGTATAATTATAAAATAATACAAACAATTTTAATTAATTGATTATGAGCTCTGTTTGAAATTTTTTTCTATTCCTCACCATCAATATCATTGTTCGGAGGTTTAGAATAGCAACAGGATATAGTTTGAGTAGCAACCATCATTGATAAACTCATCGCCAACGTTGCATTGTGGGTAGCGAATTTGCAAGCTGACAAGTGGTAATCATTTAGGATCGTTGATGTATTATGTTTACAAACCCTTTTCTGCTCCTCACCGTCAGTTCAAGGAACCTGACACACATATTCATTTCAGAATACATCTATGCAGCTGAGGAGCTGCCTTAATAACGTGTTTGACATTTCAGCAAAAAAAAAAAATCAATAGGACTAGAACTTGCCTTGATCAGTTTATCGGCCATCTCAAAATGCTAAAGAACGTCAAGACGATATTTTCACTGAGCTTAGAATAAATAGATTACCTATAGAATATTTAAATATATTTGGATGATCATAGTGTTGAAGCAAATATTTCATTTCAGTTGCTATATGAATGCCGTACCTATTCCTGCTTTAATATTCATGAAGTTCTATGAAATTATACATAATAATGCTAATTATCATTTGATGAACACAAGCTAATAATACTTTCAATTAATAAACAAATTTTGTTGGGCTAAAACAAAATATAAAAATTCAATTCAATTCTGCAATTGCTTTGTATATTAAGGTATTTACTTGAAAATCTTATCAGTATCGTAATTAATACTATTGTGTTATTATGTGTAAAACTCATTTTTAATAGAGTTTTGTAAAATTAGCATAAACCATATGGTTTTTACCTGTGTCTCATTGAAATCTGATAATTTATTTCATTATTTTTAATGTACATTTTCATTTTTAAGCCTTTTTTCCAGATTTGCCAAAGATGACATAATAAATTTGCAGAAAATTTTGTTTTAAAAATTTTGTCATCATTGCAATTTTGATTTAAAGGTAATAATTATAATTCTCGACACTGAACACACAACCTGAAGCTCTTCAAAATATAGCCTTGCATATTTTTTTATTCTGGCAATGCTAATTTTCATTATGCATTTCAATTTTTTAAATGTTTATTTTTAGCACCTTGCAGCCGTTGGCAATAAGCAGCTTATACAATTCTTAATATTGTTATTATTAATAGTAATTATTATAATTTTATCCTTAATGTTAAGTATTAATTCATTTCTGATTAACATAATAATTATTACTTGAATCCCAAGGATGATGGATATTGATTTTTCCATCATTGATTCAGATTCATATTTACTCAGTACAATATGCTTAGAAATTAATTTTTTGAGTGAATGATTTCTAACGTCTGGCTAAATCTAACAATTAAACAAGTACTTTATTAACTGTCAATTTTGATGCAGTCCCCATTAATTGGTTTGTAAACATGTCCTATGAATAATTAATGAGCCAACTGGTTTATATTCTTCATACATTTTGGGTATCACTACATTTTAATTTGGAGACACTGTTAAAAATCAGTACATTATTCAGTTAAATAAATCATTTAGCCATAAAAAAAAAAATGAATTTATAATGTTAAGTAGATTAATGATACATTCATACAATGCATAAATCATATCATTATGCCATTTCCACAGGGAACCAATACCCACAAATGAGAATAGTTGTTAACTTGAGGTTGATCTGGATAAGCTAGTATAATGAGACTCGCAAGGAAATTTGTCGCCTAACACTTTCTGCAACTTTGCTGGAACTGATCGTTCCAACAACACAGAAAAATGCTTGTATAGAATTTAAATCATAGATGGTTGGGTGTTAAATTTTCAAGAAATTTTTCCCTCGTGAAATTAAAATTATGTAATAAGTTAAGATAAAATACAAAAATACTTAGTTAACTTGAAAACCATTTTATTTAAAAACAATAATCAAATAATGACATGTCAGAATTTTATAGTGCTGTACATAACTACTGTAAGGTTTAGAGCACTTCACATTATCATATAATGATGTGTTTAAAAATTTTTTTTTCTACATTTGTTGTCCTGCCTGTCACCATACATTTACAACTTACAAGTTGTATCAGACTGAAAATATACATAGTTATTAAATTAATTGAATATTGTTCAATGACTATTCCCTTTCCTATCTTTCCTAGTATCCTCATTGATCAGAATCATTTAATTGTGTTTAGACTTGCGGCCAGCAATTCAGAATTATTTGTGTGTACAGAAGGCTGGCTCAATGCCTACTTTCTGCGTAAATGTAAATGCTTTTAAAATTGTATAACGTTTGCGTGACTAAAGTGTTCTACTCTGCGTCAGGGTGATGAGTTATGAAGTGGCATGTTGATTGGTATACTGGTAAACTTTAAAGGGGATGGGACTATTATTAGCCAGACTAAATATAGCAATTACCAAGGAGGATTTTAAGTAAATTCCTTTGTTTAAGTCAAGGAATTTGTTAGCAGTACACTCTACTTAATGTGGTGATGAGCGGTATTTTTTCCAATTGTGGCAATAATCTGTTGTTGGTTTTTCCAAGGAGATCACTCCAAACAGTGATTAATTAATAGATTAATCTGTTTATGTAAGATAAGTAACAGACATTTGTTTAAATTGCTTAATTGCTGAGTAACCTGTGCATGCCCAGTCCTACTCCATCATTATCTACACTGATAACATTACAGTAAATTGTTAAATTTAGGTTTCAGCATTACTTTTCAAAGTCATAATCTTTAAGTTGTAAAGCCAAGTTAAGTGATGTTAAGGCATCTTAACACAATAATCTGGCCTTGTTCCCTGTACATTCTCATTGTTGTTGTTTTACTTTTTAGATAGGGATTCATGGTATGTTTTCTTTTGCTCATTAGAAAGTGGTTAAAGAGTCCTGTCAGGAGGAAACTCAGTGGGAAACAGTCTGACAAGAAAGAGCAAGCAAATGGTAAAAGCTCTAAGGTGAGTTCAGATTATAGAATAATACATTCAAGGAATTGGATGAGAATTGTGAAGATGGATACTGAATAGTAGAGGAAATGGGAGTTAAGAAGAATGGTGGGAAGAAGATTTGAATTGATGAGAATGATGAAAACGATGAGCGTTATAAGAATGGTGAAGAAGATAGGAGTTAATAAGAATGGTGAAAAAGATGAGAGTTGTTAAGAATGGTGGAGAAGGTGAGAGTTAAGTACCGACATGTACTGGTGTCCACATGTACTAACAATTTGAACACTATATTGAGTCTGGGCAGTAAGTATTTCACTATTTGTTTGTTTACATTAGCGTAGAGCGGTGTTCTTACTTTCACGAAATCGCGATTATCTCTGCTTCGTTGTGCGAAATTGCATAAATCACCAAAAGTGAGCCATCTTTATTTTACTGTTATGGGTCACAGATTGCAATTAGAATAAAGTGTTTGGTGCCATTGTAAAGTAAAAACATTTGTAGTTCTTATAGTATTCACTACATGTCAATCTGATCACATACGCACTACCAACGAGCTTCAGAAAGTGTTAAAATTTGTTAAAAAGTCTGGCGGTGACTGAAAATTTTTTCGAACCCCTCGTGGTCAGAGTGTTGAGGAGTTAAATATTAAAAGCAGTATTTGGCTGAAGTTGTTTGAAGACATCAATAAATATAACCTCCTGTTGAAAGAAATGGAAGTTGGTAAGAAGGATAAGAAGGTGGATGTTGATGAGAAAGTGTGAAGACGGTCTGAGTTAATGAAAGTTTAAGAATATGGATGTTAGTGTAGTAAAGAGAATGAAAGTTGATGAGAAAGCAAAAAGAAGATGGATAGTTGATGAAAATGATGAAGAAAATTGATGTTGAAAAAGTTGGCAGTTGGTGAAAATGGTGTGAAGAAAATGGCAGTTGATGAGACTGGTGGAAACAATGGCAGTTGATGTAAACATTGAAAGATATTAGATATAGCACTTGGTAGGGAGATTATCCGTTCTATAAATGGCATTGTAGCAGTATAGTTAGACTATACCTCCATGGTTAGACCAGAGGTCATTATAAGAATTTGTTTATGCATCTGGTAAGACAGTTCTGAATCCAGAACCCTCTGTAAGTGAGATGAGTTTACAGAGGGGCCAGGCAAACATTCAAGTCAAACCTTTCTGAAATAGTAAATCCCAGTCTTATTTTTAGTAAAGTTGCAAAAAGTTTGTAGAGGAAGTAATGCTGACAAATCCTGGATATGTTCAGTTACTGTACTCAAATTCCAACCAAAGTAGTGTGAAACGAAAGTGACTGAAAGAAGGATAATAAACTATTGATGTAAATTTAGATAATAAACTGAACTTTGTATTGTATTAAACTAGTTGACTGCTGGAGAGAGATCACTTGCAAGAAATAATGAATAATATGATGAACATTATTCTTAAATGGGTAGTGTATGATTCCTTAGTGTAAACAGGATTACATGGATTATAATGTTGCTGCTAAATTTCACATTATTCCTGCTTTTAATTGCAAGGAGTGATCATAACTGTCTGTAACAACATTGGTGTGTTTCCAAACTCTCACCATTGTTTACTTTACAACCAGCTCTAAAAGTACATGCATGTTTGAACATATTAACAGTTTAAACATCTAAATATCTTCAGCAACACCAGATGCCTTGCCTTAGGCATGAATTATCAATAACTCTTCATGTCGTGTGCATTGTGTGTGTCTAAGCTATTATCATATGTGTCCTATTGATACTAGAATGAATGTTTCGTATGCATCCAATAAAATCGTACAGTTTCATCCCGTCTCAGTGAGTTTTCGTTTATTGATGAAATTTCTTTATGGAACCTATGCAGTTGTTTACTAAAATGTCTTTTTGTTGGAGAGGGGATGGTGCAGTGTGTTTTGTGAGCATGGTGTATTAATATGTGTATTGTTAGGGTAGGAGTTACATGTGTACATTATCATATTTTAATTATATTTCTACATTATATATTGATAGACAGCATATATATTATACTGTAGTTTAGTAGTCAACTGTGACATTGTTATAAAGTTCACCCTAAATTACCTAGCTACCTGACAAGAAAGGAACTTGTCTGAATTATTGCTGCCCTTAATTAAGCATGCAACCTCAGAGAATATTGTTGTTATAATCCATATAAGGAAGTGGTGGCTATGAGACTGCATAAGTGGTACCCAAATGGTCTAATGTTTTATGATCTTATTATGAATGGGCTAAGTACACATTGAAAAGGAATGCAGTGATATCACACACGCAGCTACAAATACGGTACAAGAATAAGAAGTTATTGTTTAGTTTTGGCTCAGTCTGATAGATCAGTCTTGTCAGGAAGACACTCTCGGTGTAAGCAGTCACATGGTAAGTATGAGATAAACAGATAGTCGCAGTATAATCTCTAAGTTTTTGTCTCTTCTCTGTGTTTGACCTTGTTGTCACCATCCTATTTAAACACTTATAACTTCATAAGGAAATGTCGGATTTAAATGATTCTTTTACCATTTTATATTGTATTAATAACTAAAAATCTCTTTAATCTCTTTTCTGTGTTTGACCTTGTCACCATCTTATTTAAACTTCTTTGACTGTATTTATGGTGTTTACCTTCCTTCTGTTTGTGCTTTGCTTATATGTAATGATTGTAACTTGTAAACAAAATTAGTTTTGTATACAGTATACAGTTAGTTTTGTATTTTAAGTGAAAACAGTACTACTGGAAGAAGAGCAAGTGAAAACTACATTTACATGACTACTAGATGAAACTATTTCTTACTGATTCTCAGTGGTGGCGCCAGGATTTCCCCGACGGGGTCCGAGGTTCCCGATGGGGAGGTTCGCTGTCCCCAATGAAAAATAGTGGGCGTAGTCAGGCGTCGTTTAGAATCTCTTGGATGTGAACCATGGAGAGCGAAGCCCCCCTCCCCTTTGAAAAATATGACAATTTATCGGTTTCAAAGGCTTATTTGATCGCTGCTGATTCCAGCTGTTTTGTTATTACTTCAATGTTATGAGGGCAGCACTCAATGTATTAGCCTTCCTAAATCCAGCATTCTGTAAGGCCTGAGTATAACTCGACCTCACCTTGTGTGTTATAGGTATTACTTACTGGTCTATAGTCATACTAGAGTATCTTGGTCTACAAAGCTGCCAGAGCTTGTACTTTGTCTTAAATTATAAACCATCCTCAGTCCTTGGAGAAATTTTATTTTACCACACAATTAACATACTTCTCAGAAATTTTGTTTTTAGTCTCCAAAGATTTTATGATTTTGAAATATGTAGGAGGCATTGTGGTTTGTTGTTAGTTTTAGGCTCACATTTGCTCTGTACATAGGTACTGTACACCATGTTGCTTGCAGGTTTTGTTTTTTTAAAAATCAAAATACACTAGTTTTGGTTTCATTCACAAGATTATTATCTGGTTGTCTGGCTCTCTTTCTATTTTCTGATTCTTTGTCACGTGTTACTTGTATTGTTAGCTGTCCTCTATCTTGAGTCCATCAGGCCTGCGATCGCAATATTAAATAATTTATTTTATCCTTCATACTGTAGGTATGGAGCGTAGAAACACCTGTGCACAACATACTTGCAAACCAAATTTTCTTCTTCATCCATTTCTGCTTTTACCTATTGCATCAAGTGAAGTAGGCAAGAATGATGTGTTTTTTCCATAATGACTCTGAAATTGCATTCAGCAAATATGAATTTGATATTCAAAAAATTCACAGTTACACTGGGAGAAGGCAGTAACAAGCAATTTAAGAGATATTGAAGCCAATCATCAAGAGTGACATATAAGTGCATGACAATACAAGGGTTGATAAAGAAATTAACATTAAACTAACATTAAATTGTCTGAAGTAAATTATGTTCTTCCATAATTTTGAAAATGGATGCACCAAATTTCTTTACATTTTTGTCAACATTCTTAGTGACTTGCTATCTAAATTTTTGATAAGTTAATCTTTTCCTTAAAATAAATTTGTGTTATCGCGAGACTCTAATCGTCACCTCTCATTTAAAGTTAGAGTCATACTATAATATTTGCCGCTGATCTAAATTGGTTAAAACTTGAGATTTTAGTCTTCACTTCACTCTTCACTCATCTAAAAATAAATTTTGAGAACTTGAGATTCTAATCTTTACCTCTGATCTAAAGTTGTTGATAACATGAGTTTAACTTAACTAATATTCTGATCATACCTCTGATGTACATTCATTGATTAGGCCCAATAAAAAAATTATTAGTTTAATATCACCCTCGCACGCTTGTCTTCTATGGTTAGTGGTGGTGCCAGCATCTGAAATGTTGGGGGTGGGGGGGGATAGGAGGGGAAAGTGAGGATCAATGCAAAATTTTAGGGGGGTGGGCAATATGCTGGGGCAGCCCGAAGTAGGCGTGGTCAGGCGTCATTGAAAATGTCTTGAAAGTGGTCCAGGGGGAAAAGGCCCCAAAAAATATGAAAATTTAAGGGTTTCAGAGGATTTTTTGATAGTTTTAAAGGTAGATAGTCTACTAATATGTAGTATTTACATTTTTTTTTCTCCCCGTTGGTTTTCTTCTTTTTGTGGGGGGAAAACAAATGCCCCTGTGCCCTCCTGTAGTGCTGCCACTGTCTATGGTTAAAAATAGAAAATTGAAAAAAAAAATTAAATTGTTGTTTTTTTTTTTTTTTTTTTTTTTTTTTGTTTTTTTTTTAAATGATAGTAAATAGCTAGTAGATATTGTTTGTATTATCTCAATCATGTTGAATATCAATGCACCAGCAAAAAACACAAGGGGGATATTTGGCTTTAGCAAAATAATAATAATAAAAAAAAAACATCCCTCCCTGCCTCCCTTCCTCCCTCATCACTTTTCCAGCCTATATAGGGTGATAAACTAATAATTTTTTTATAGGGCCTGTTAGAGATTCTGAACTTTTCATCTGATCTAAATATCTGTGATAACATGAGATTTTAATATTTTCCTCTATCTAAATTTGTGATGAAAGGAGATTCTTTTCTTTGGCTTCTAATCTTGAATTATTTACCTTGCTTGAGCATTAACAATTCAATAAAATCTATGAAATTATTTGCTCATTAAAATTTTCAATTTATGGGATTTACTTAGTAAATATTATATCAACATGGCCAAGCTAGAGTTTGATTTAACAGCGAGCTATTAAACTATTTGCCTTGCATACTCATGATTGATTTTAACTGATTCAATATTCATAATTATTCATGATTAGTTTTTACAATTATCATGAATTATATCTACTGTAGCTAAATCATTTTGTTGAAGTATTCTAATTATACTATTAAATAAGATTTATGATAAGATATTTATAGTTTTTATGATAACTAAAATGATTTATAATGGCTTCTGATAATAACATTTTTCACAATTATATTCACAATTATATTCTTGTAGTAATTGTAGCTAAACCATCTATACCATTTATGATAGTAAATGATATTTCCATATAGTTAGTATTGTTTAAAAAAAGCTATATGAAGCATAATATTATAATGATGTGGTTTTTGTATTTAAAATTGCTATACATCATGTCAGTTTATAATGTCTACTAATATTTGTTAAGACGAGACAATTTCTATGGACCAATACATGCAAAGCAACCTTATATTAAATATAAAATGCTTCATAGTACTGATTCTCTTTAATGTATTATAAACTATATAATACAATCAAAGAATGGTCTGGTTTTTGGTCTAACTGACGTGAGAAATATAAAATAAACATATTATTTTATAGTACTAAGAAATACTAACATCTACCAAATTAGATATTTTATAATGATTGGAAGGTGTAGTTACTCAGAGAGCTCCAATTTCATTGGAAATAAGACATACTTGAAATTAGATGGAAAGATGTCCTGTCAACAACATTAATTACTAACAAAACAGAAATATAAGAGATAATGATATTGTGGCATATCAGAATGTAATTAATTTGATATTAGAGGAGCATATTACGATACCTGTTATGCGTATTTCATAATTCCATAGTTTTCATTCTCCAAAGAAATCATACCATCAGAATATCTTAATGACATCAATATTGCGTTGCCATTGGTTCGTTTGCCCTTCATAGCGCCTTCACCTTCCATAATGGATCTTTTTGCATTGAAGCTTTGGGTTTTTCTCTTGGCTTGTGCGTATATGTAATGGATATATGTTGATTCGTAGATATTTAGTCCTCGTTCCATGTATTACCAACGCATCACTGACTCTTGTTATGAGAACCTGAGGTTCGCTGCGACATGGAGTAAACTGTTTATTGTATCTCTTGCAAGAATAGAAAGAGCAGTGGAAGTGTTTGCTTCTGCATAAAATTACTGCACAACAAAAAATACATGTGTGTATGCAGTTCATTGACGAAGACTACATGACTATTTCGATGTCATTTCTTCAGATCAAAATAATCTAAGCACATTGCAATGTTTTTTCTGGGTCATTTAGTCAGTGAAATATCAAATATTATAAACTTTATAAATAATTTTTCATCATATGTTTTCATACTTTTCACTGATTTTTGACTCGCTGACTATAAAATGGATAATATACTGAGAAGAGTGTCTGTTCAATTTGGCAAAGTGCGCGGTGGTTATTGCCGTCTTCGTGTACATGGCCATTTACGTAAAGGGGATATATATCACGCTTTTCGTGAACTTACTATACAACAAATCTTTCTTATGGTAAGAAGTATAATTTTTAAGCTATAGAGGTAGATTGAATTTTTAATTGTGTTTTTTAACTTCATTTTTTCATGTGGTGATATATAATAATATTGACTATAATAATAAATATGTAAATAATGAATGATCACTTATAAAGCACCAGTATACATCTAGTAATACTCACTACCACTAAGATTTATTAAGATAATTATTAATTTATTGAAAGTTTATATGAAATTACTCAACGATTTTTAATTATTGAAAAGAATCATCTGGATCCAGTATTATTTGGATCATCAAAAAAAGAACAAATCAGCCCAATAATTTATAATTAATTAGAAAGGTTGAGTTCAGTGTCAAAGTTATGTCTCCATAAAAAAAAAATTACTCATTAAAAATTGTTGGTTGCTTTTTTTTCTTTACTTTCCCTGTTTTAGTATAAATAATCATAAAAAATCTTCCTGCTATGATATATGCTGGTATTACTTCATGTCCAATGATTTGCAGTACCTAGGGACTAAACAGACATATTCATATCTTGTGTACTAGTATGTCATTTCTTTAGGTCAGAATAATCTATGCTCAATGTTTTTTCTGGGTCATTTAGTCTCTGTGAAACATCAAAGATTATATACTTCAAATACTCCAGTCATACTGTAGGCTTGCTTAGTATGCACTGATTTTTGGTTCACTACTCTGCTATTTTGAAACATGGATAATATACTTAGAAGACTTTCCTTTCAATTTGGCAAAGTGCGCGGTGCTTTTTGTCGTCATCGCGTACATGGACGTTTGCGTAAAGGGGATATATATCATACTTTTCGTGAACTTACTATCCGACAAATCTTTCTAATGGTAAGAATAATCTTAGGACTATTGTAGGCTATATAGCTCTGTGATTGTGTAATGGAATGGAATTGACTAAATTTGTAAGTAGACTAAATAAAGCCTTAAACCTCTAGGAGAATGATTAATTTCAGTTTGTATTTTATTTATTACTATTTAGCATGTAACTTTTTAGATACATTTGATTTTAGTATTTCATATTTATCATTTTGGAATGGTACTCCTCTTTTTCTTCGTTTGGAATACAAAGGAATTTTAATTTTCCAATTACCTATCTAACGTCTATGTACTGTACTTTTAACTAAAAAATTTTAATGAACATAGACCCACACAAATGATTTCTTTATTAATTGTATTATAAATTTTTGCAATTGGTTGAAGTCTATATGTATTGCCTGAGGTAAACAAATTTCCAATAATTGATTGGACAAAAAAGTTTATTTATATTTTTTATGGGTCATGGGAGTCAGTGGAACATTAAAGATTATAATATAGTGTACTTCAAATACTCGACATCATGCACGCACATCATGTACAAACTCATTTTTGGCTGACAGTTCTGCTGCAGCCTACAATATGATAATAATGAGAACTATTTTTGTTCAATTTGGGAAAGTGCATGGTGGTTAGCGCCATCTTGTGCTCATGACCGTTTGTTTAAAGGGAATATATATCATGCTTTTCATGACTATCCAGCAAATTTCTCTAATGGTAAAGAATTATTTTTTAGACCATATACGAGTAGTAGATTAAAAATTCTATTCTGTAGTTCAAAGTTGTATTTGAGGTTTTGTTTTAATTTATATTTAGTCGTGTATATGGATTTACATTCCAAAATAAAAAAAAAAAGTTGTTTTCACTAAGATTTGTTAAAATAATAAATTTATTGAATTTGTATATAACAAATTTCATTTTGGCATCTAAAAACACTGACAAATGATTTTGTGAAGTAAAATTAAGTACATAAATAAATAAATCTGAGTCCAACATTTTAAGGAATGATGCCATAATAAACCATTTCCTTTAAAAGTATTCCGATCAGTTTTTAATAGTATTTTTTCATTTTTTACAGTAGTGGCATTTTTAGCATGAATAATCTGAATAACCATGATATGTAGTGGTGTACTATGATATGTTCAATGATTTGCAGTACGTTAAGACGAAACAGACATATTAGCATCTTGTGGTTCTTAGGCAAACGACCATGTCTTATATTACTGTTTAATTGAGAACTTGAGCTAAATTGATGTGAAAAAGGTGATGTATATTCTTTCTGCTGTAGTTCAAATGTTGTATTTAATTTTGTAGGTCTGACTGAGGAATAAACTTGAATATTTTAGCGAGCTCTCTCAATTGCTATGCCTATTATTACCCAGGAGACACCCCTCATCAGAGTTCAATGTTAAAAGTAATGATTCCATTATAACTTTCAAATTTCTGTTTTCATGATTCAATTCGTCCCTTCTACTCATATTTTTTCTTTTTGTAATTATCACATTCATGGATA
>NW_022704992.1:2485380-2492509 GCF_011630105.1 Anneissia japonica | reverse complement strand
ATATAAAACGTGTTGAGGTTGACATGTTATGAAACATAAAATATATTTCTTTATTGTAAAACTAATTAGGAAACCTGTATATTTTGTCCTGTCCTCAGGACAATATAATGTAAAGAAAATCCATGCACAAAGATCACAAAACCATAAGTAATTACACACAACTGCAGCAATAGCTTTTTTTTAGATGGTTTCCTTTAGTCTATAGCTTTACAGTTTGCTTGCTCGCTATTTGTTGGAAGTCAGAGCATGGAGGAAGTTCAAATAAGGTACAGTAAATATCAAGTTAAAATTTCAAGGTCCATTGCAAAAGAGCTGGCTAAATTCATTGAGCTTAACTTCTATCACTCAGTATTAGATTGTTTCCTTTTGACTTAATTTCAAATTATCCATGAATTGATCCTTCATCAAAACACTCTAGTTTGCAAAACTACTTTTTGTACTGATTAATACAGGGCCATATACAGGATTGTCATTTGGGGGAACACCAATCGCCTGTTAATATTGGTTTAATTTTTAATTTCATATATAGCATTAGCAGCGGTCAGCCATCAAAATGATGGAACATGCTGGATTAGATCCCAACCAGTGTACCCTTGCTCTCCCAATTATGCTTAAACCCTCACCCCTTAACTTTAAGGAATCTGGGTTATAAGCCTAGATCAGCTACTTAAATTAGAAAGAGGTAACCCCCCTTATCTATGCAGGTTATTCAAATTTCAGTATCATATTGGCACCCATTTAAAACTGAATGGCATACAATATTAATGATACATATGCTGGTGGTTTAATACAAACAATACTATATATAATCAATGTAAAGAGTTGTCCTATAAAAGTGAAAATGTAAAACATGCATAGAATAGACAGTGCTACAGTACATAAATGCTGTATTCATAAAATATGCATCAGACTCACAATAGTGTTAAATGCCACATAGAGTAACAGAAGCGGTAGCTGACCCAAGCCCCCATTCACACAGCTGATGACCTCAGGAGACTGCGATTTCTCCCGTGAGAGTTTTCTGAGTATTAGCAACCATTTAAGCGCTTAAACAGATAAGTTTTAAGAGCTTTTTAAAATAAGCTAATCAGGATGAATGACCTGATTCCAATGAAATTGGACTGGATTTGCAAAATTCTACAAAACTTGCGGTTTTTGGTTCAAATTATGTTCAATTTAATTGGAGGCATTGTTCAATTCTGTATGTTTTAACTTTACGTATTCTGAAGTAAATTTGGTGTAGGATTGTATATATCTTAAAATTCACTACACAGAACTTATTCTGTAGATGATTTTTCAATAGAATTTCTTAACACTTCTGTGATGCATTTGAAAGTATTTGAATTTCTTTGTTTATAATCTGCTAACGTCGTAACATTTCTAACACTGCCAGAGTAGCCAGGAATGAGTTAATGTCCATGTAATGGTAACAAGGAAAAACATTCTCTGTAGAATTATGACACAGAAGGTACTTCTTAAGAGTTTTATCAATATTACTAGTATATAAATTAGAATTGCCAGCATGATCTAAATATATAAAGGACATGTCATCAAAGATTTCTAGGAAAATTAGTCGGAAAATGCTATGAATTTTAAAAATCTATTAACAATTCATTTTTTTAATGAGTTGCAGTCTTTTTACTATAAAATTCTAAAATTTATTGTCAACTGATTTGAAGTGAAGGCCCACACAGAGCTATAATATACCACTGTTCTGTTATATTTATGATTATACCATATATAATGCTAGAACAAGTTAATTAGTGTCAAAATTTCACAAATAGGAATTTGAACTGCGCTGTTTTGACAGCTTAGTATCAATTTTGTGACGTCACATACACAGGTCAACAATAATAAAGCTATATGTGTTAGATAGCACCATCCATGGAAAACATAATTAGTAGATAATCTTTCCAAATTCCAAATAATATGTTCATTTTTTTCTGATGTTTAAAGTATAGAACCAGACAATATAAAAAGGCACTTCTGCTTGGGTAAATGAAGAAAAAAGGAGGAAGGAAGAGGAAGGCCATACACACAGTTAATGAATGGTGTTGCAACTCATACTATTTTGTTATAATATTACAAACAAAATGGATGAAAATGAAAGTTGCATTTTGCTAGTATTATTTTGAAGTTTGTTTGGTTGAAGATGTTTTACAAACACTTTACACCATGGTTATTTCAGAGAATATCCTGACTAACGATTCATTATATTTGATGTATGTTAGTTACAAGCCTATGCAGCCAATCAACTTGAGTGACCAGGTTGTTAGAAGTTTACAATCAGGCCCATAAAAAGTATAAGTGTATAAATATGGGTGATTTTAGGCCCAGGCTAGCAGGCTAGATGAGTTTCAACCAGGTTGCCAAATGTTTTGGTCATTGTTGTCTTCTTGACCGTGACATTAGCCCAATTATGTTAACCGGTTCATTTAACCAATTTCCAGCATCTTAAACTACTATAAAATCTAAAATTTTAGACTGAATACTCAAAACATTTAAATCTATTGTATGAAATGTACTGAATACTTAATTGAATGGTAACACTTTAAGACGGTATTTATTATTATTATTATTTATTTTATTGTGGGCCTACACAATCATAGCCTCTATGCAAATGATAGGAATAATAATAATAATAATAACTTTATTTATCCATGGATACTCATTTCAATCTTTTTACAAAGGTTGGTCTTCCAAGAGGCCGTGTTCTTAAACTACTGATATGATAAAAGAAAGGGAAAACAAACATGGAAACGTAAAAATCTACCAACTGTAAAATTAGGAACTAATACTACTTTTAAACAATTTCAAATTTGAAATAATAAAATCTGCGGTTTCAAAAACTGGTCAGGTTTGACACAATATTTTTAAAACTCTTTAAATCTTTAGCATTTTTTGCTTCTCCTGATAATGAATTCCATAATTTTGATCCATGATAGGTGAAACTTTCTTTTTGTATTCAGTTCGAGGTTTGCATAGATAAAGTTTGTCTTTAGATCTGGTATTATGTGGGTTTTCTTTAGAACTGAATTTGTTAATAAGATATTGTGGGCTTATATTATTCATAATCTTGTACATTGTAATAGCTTTGTTGTGAAATTAGTTTGTATCAAGCCTGTTCCAGTTTAATTTTTTGAGAGCTGCAGAGCTTGAATCATAACTGGACATCTTCGTAATAATTTTGGCAGCTCTATTTTGTAAAACCTGTAGCTTTTTACTTAAAGTACTATTACACCTTCCCCAGACAACATTACAATACTGGAAGCGTGGGGCAGTAATAGTTTTGTAAAGTGTGCATTGAATGGATTTTGGAACAATTTCACTAGATTTCTTAGGAATGTGTTCCTTATGCTGAGTGTGAGTAAGAGCATGTTTGGTGTCAAATACACTGAGGATAAAGACAAAGGAAAAACTCTAAGCGGAAAAAGTGCAGTTTTAAGGCTAAATACAGCATCGAATAAATGGAAGGCTCTTGGTATTGCAACACAAGGGAATTTACCCTTGTTCATACACATGTAATCAACTAACTTTCTGGAAGTACTGTATAGCAAAATTTCTTCCTGTGAACTGCTGGCTTATTGTGTTGAGAGATTTCCTGCTGTAAACATTTCTTGGTATAATACAGTAGTTGAGAAATGTCTTTCCGTTTTTAAAAGAACTGAGAGATTTTTGTCCTTGGAATTACTGAAAGTGTTCCAGTCTTTCAACATGTCTGAAAATACCAATTCCAAATATTGTTAATGGTCATTTTAAAAAAATATATATAATTATGCATAATAATGTTAATTTAGTGATTTTTTTTATTGTTTTTATAGTGATTATATATTGTAAATGTATGGTCCCTTTTATTGGCATTTTCACTGTTGGGGTGAAGTGAAATAAAATAAGTGTTATATATAAAAATGACATGCTCTTTTGTACTTTACAGCAACAACTTGGTAATTCACATAGTGATCCTAGTAGTAAAGATTATGACCCACCACTGGCTCAGCAGGAAGACTTAGGAGAAGAGGTAATACTGTTGTTAAGTCTATTTTATAGATTATTGTACCTGTATCTATTAAATATTGCCATTTGTTAAAATGTGAAACACCACTCAATGATAAATAAAACAGTCGAGTTGGCAATTTCACTACTGCTTCCTTATTGTGTCCTGTGTTCAAACGGTTCTTGCCAACTTCCTGCAAAGCGGGGCAGGGAGAGTGTACATCTCCACATCTTCTCTAGTAAAATGCTCTGTTAACAATTGGGAATTGTGTATATTAACAATAATTTTTTTTAGGAAAAAATGTTTATGTTGAATTTCATTTAATTTGTTCTATAATTATTTTTTCGTCATTTCTGTCTTCCTAGGAACGAGTTGCAAGCCAGGAGAATCTATTGTCAAAGAAAGGTACAAAAATTGAACTTGTGACTGAGGACGAGGAGACATATGAAGCAGAACCTTCCCTCTTACCGCCTCCAATGGAACTCCAGCGTCATAGCAACCTAATGTCCTCAAAGGAAGGAAAGGAAGAAAACAAAGAGGTAAATAACAATCACAATGTATGATTTCATTCTTCATATTGATTGCTTGGAATTTTACATCAAGATTTGCAAAGTCACTCATTAACGTAAATGCTACACTGAGAGTCATTATTTTACCAATTATTAAAGATATATTGTTTGTCATAAAATTGAAGAAAAAAACCCCCATAAATTAAATTAATACATCAAATTGCTCATTTAAGGGATCAACTTCCAATGAAACACAGATTTGAGGAGTGGAGCTACAGCCTGGTGGTGCAGGTGGTTGCTTTGCATTCCCAGTGTCCTGGGTTCAAACCCATCATTATTTATCTGATGACTCTCTAAGATATAGAGAAACATGGTTTGTAAATTGCCATGCTTTCCTGTAAGTGGTGGTACCTGCTGTTGGATATAAAAGACATGAAAAAGATAAATAAACTATTCATTTATTGTTGATCTACAGACTTAGAAATCCTTAAATTGATTACCAGAAAGAATATATACAAAGATATTGAATGTTATTAATTATAAATAATTAATAACAAGGAAAACAGAAATTCAAATGTTAAATTTTATTGCAATATTTAAATTACCCTCACTGAAGGGTTGAATGACCAGTTGGGTACAATACAGGCCACTGGACAGTCACCAAATTTCACAATAGGGATGCCCCTGAGGTTTTTGCTAATTTGCATCAACTAGAGGGCTTACTCAAGCATAAATATATACAGTGCAATTATAGTGTAGCATCCTCGGTAGTCATTCAACCTTGAGAAAGCTGCTTATAACAATTGACATGCAGGGTAAGTCAATTTCCCAGGATACTATTGCGATATAAGTCCATATCCTTGAAATATATTGTTTTAAAAGTTTTTTACTTCAACACAAACAGTACAGTATATCTTTAATGTTGAAAATAATTATACAAAACAATAGATGGTGCACAAAATTAGGACTATATGTATTTATAAAAAGCAAAACAGAAAGTACACTACTTTTTCAAAACAGCACTAGTTCTTAAGTTAAGTTTTGACTATATCATAAAAATACAATACATATACATAACTTTCATATATTTGTGCAATAAGTATATTTGTGGGTACATGTATTTCTATTTGCTACACATTCAAAATTCCATGGATTTTTTTTTGTTTACTAGTTTGTAGTATAAATGTAGATGAATTAATTTTTTGTTTGCTTTATTTAATTGTTGCATGCTCTTATATTTTTTGTTGGCCTCATTTTACATCAATCTCTCTGCCACAGTCACAAATATCCCTTGGTGCTATCCCAGCCTGCATCACAGGCTCAGCCTCTGAGATAGCTGCAGAAATTGAGCAAATGGTTCGTCTAAGGATGGTACGTTTTGGCTAGTGCATGTTTTATTTTGGGCACGTTTGCTTGCTGCATTCTTAGCCTGCACATTATAATCTAAGGCATGGTATTTGCCTGATTTATGCTTCTATATTTTTTAGCTGAACGCACCTTGCATTTTTACAACACATTCTACACACTACAATTTCTAGCTAATGCACGTTATATGTTTAGCAACATGCTATGTGTGTGGTTAAGGCTTCTTTGAGCTTACTCTATTTTAACTATGCACATGTTGTTTTTGCAACATGCTGTATATTTGGTAGACTTCTTCTGTCACTACATTTTAACTAGTGCATATTAATGATATGGGAGATTGACCTGATTTAGTTCTGACTATACAGAATTCTGCTTGCTACATTCTTTTGGTATGCTAATTCCTTTGGCTGTATTTCTTGCTACATTTTTAAATACATGATAGCAGCTATTTTAAGGGGCTTTCTGGAAAATCATTTTCAGAAGCTGAACCTCTGAAGAAGACACAATATTTATTCTTCAGCATTAGTTAACAGTACATTTCTATGTCATTTACTAAATATTTTTTACAATTATACTATTTTTTTAACAATTATACAAAATGGGTGTGAACCTGTTTGTAATAGAACTAGAAGTATGTGATTTAAAAATGTTAACTTATAGCAAGGATTTTTTCACTCAATATCACATGAACAGGAAAAATAAAATACAAATTTGTAACTTTGTAACTGGAAAATGTTCTAAACTCCAGGGAACTGGCAACAGCTGTAGCACAGTGTGATCCCCTGTTGCTAAATTTTGCAGCAAGCAGCAAGACAGTCCCGGCCTTTCCCAAAGAAATGGCCTCCAGCATTGGCAGTATCTGGGCCAATTTGGCAGGGACCTGGGAATGCTTAGGTGCTTCAGTGGATTGGGTGATGGACTGCCTAGGGGTGGGAAAGGGATAATGAAGCTACTGGCACTATTAAATCTGCACCTAGTCAGTTTGTGGGTGTACTGAGGGATATATTGCTGTATGCTTGTGTTTGGTTATGTCTCTAGAGTGTGAAATACTCAAGTGCATTAGAAAAACTGTTGTTATATCTCTTAAATGGATTGAATTGTTATGATAGTAATTTAGTAGCTGAACCCATTAACAGATTCACCTTCTAGATTACCTACCTCCCCTGCTCTGACACAATGCCTCTTTAGATTCTTCCGGCCAATTTATAATAACTGTAGTTCTTGATGAGAGTAGAGATGACTTATATATTCATCTTTGTAT
>NW_022704992.1:2443246-2485318 GCF_011630105.1 Anneissia japonica | reverse complement strand
CATCATCAGTCTCTTGTATATCTATTTGTATAATCCGTCTAGTTCACTCAACCTCTCTTTTAATCAAATCGGTGGCATTCAAGCGACCAAGATGTATTGATTTTATTTGCAGTGCTTCACAAATCAGTTACAGATTGTAGTTGCCATCAATTTACACGTGTATTTTCATTAACATGGTGTGAAGCCGAGTGGGTGAAGTTTACCATTAACTACAAACAATATGATTTAAACATGGGTATCTTGTTAGATTAACACTTTCTAAATATTAATTCTATCTGAGGAAAGCTTCATAGGAATCTGATTTAGTTTGGTTAGCACAGTTTAAACCGGGCTTGTTATTTGAATATGGTAGGTGAGCTAAAAAACAAACCTTAATTTTGTTTAGGTGAGTGATTATTTGGAGAGAGGGAAATTTAAGCTTCTGTGGAATAGTTTTACACACCTAACTATTACTGCAGTCATCAAAGTGGTGTTAAGAGTTCAAAGCAACACAAAATACATGCTAAGGGCCTGTTTCTACTGGAAAGAAATAATTGATTAAAAATCGCTTTTTCGAAAAATCGCTTTTATTCTCGCAGTAGAAA
Organism: Anneissia japonica; assembly: GCF_011630105.1. NCBI lineage: Eukaryota > Metazoa > Echinodermata > Crinoidea > Comatulida > Comatulidae > Anneissia > Anneissia japonica. The sequence goes on along the minus strand of NW_022704992.1, from coordinate 2,484,734 downwards.
GGGGACCAGTTTGAAACAAGCGATTTAAAAAAATCGATGAAAAACATGCAATGGATAGCGTGTTTGAACGGCAAATAACCGATTTTTGCTGTGCACCTTTTAGCTGCAACACAAAAAAGCGATTATCAGGTGAAATGTGACCTCCTGGTCAATTACTGCAAAGACTAGATCGTATTAGGCGCGAACTTTCAAAAAAATGTTTGTCCTCTTGTTCATGTCCTAGGCCTACAAGCTAAAAATGTCAACAAACAAACATGTGGAGCGACGAATTCGTTTTGTAATTATTTTGTGGGGGGATATTGGGCCTAGCCTCTCTGCTCTTTTACGCCTACCGTTGTTCTCGTTTGGTTGCTCGTTCATTGTGCCGATGAGCACAGCCGATATGTGGCGATAATGAAAAAATTGACTATAATAATAGTTTGATGTCAATAAGACATGCAGAAGGTACTTGTACAAAAGTTTGATCAAACCTCCCGAAACTCTTAACTATTGTCATGGAATCGAATGATCCTTAAAGGATAATACATGCTTAAAATATATTTATCATCAATTATGTACACAAGGTTAACAGTTATTAAATTAATGATGCATGCTCATGGTAAGTTACCATAATAACGGTGAAGATGATGACAGATGAGGATCCAGGAAATGATTAAGAGAAACATGACAGCATCTTGGCAATTGTATTAATACTTCCTTTTACATTTTATCCAAACATTTCTGAAACATTCAAATTTTTTTATTTTGAGTGTTTTAAAGGTAGTACCATGTGTGCTAAACTCAGCAGGGGGGGGGGGACGACACCAATAAATTTTAAATAAATTGTATTATAATATTATTATGATCAAATAGGCTATCAAATCCTAATAAAACAGAGATAAAAAATAATTAGGATTTGAATGTTTTTAGCTTTTAACAGGTAGTATGACAGGTAGATAAACTGTTTAAATCAGTTTGTTAACACTACTTGTAAGATTATAAAAAGACTGAAGTGTATATTTATTTAATGTTCTATTATTTTATTTTCTTTCCTGAAGGATGAAGATAAAGAAATAGATACAAAGGAAGGAGAATGTACTGAGGGTGTAAGTGAAGATAAGGAAACAGCACCAGTGTCAGACGAAGAAGCAGAGGAAAAAGCAGTGGAAGAAAAGAAAGCCGCAGCAATACTGAAAAGATCGTAAGTTTTTTGAAGATTATTTTATATAATGTCATAAACAGATAAGTCTTTTCTGTGAATACTTAACTGAATGAACTGACTGGACTGATTTTCCTTTTATTGAACTTGCCTTCGAAAAATACTAATGCAGCCTGTATAATGAATACTAAATATTATTTAATTGCCACACTTTTAGTTTGAAAGTGGATGACTTTGCTCAGTGAATAGACAATATTTATGTCTCGAGGTTGAATGACATGGGTGTTACATTTTAAGTTAGATATACAGAAATGCACTGTATAGTTCAGAAGCATTATGTTTTCTCAAAGTTAAGTTCCACTAAAAGGATTGAATTAACTTGCTCATCCAGGTAGCTCTCCCATAGACTAGAAACATCACTGTATATGTGTGTACTGTATATTGGTTTTATTAACAGCATGGATACTCTGGAAGGTAACATTTTAACTATAATGGTTTTATTGTTTGCTCTAGTATTTTTTCTGTTCTAGGAGCTACAGTATCACGCTATTATTTGGATTTGTTGTTTTTTCAGATTCCTTCTTCAGGAACTTGTTGATACTGAAACAGAGTATGTTCGATATTTGGGCAAAATAGTAGAGGTAAGTTTGCATTTGCATGGTACTTTGTTATTCTATCAACCCAGTTGCACTGAGGTGTCTAAGGTCCCTGATAGGTTGTCCACACCCACTTCAGCCCCAACATGGTTTGGGCAAATGTGAGCAAATAATATGCACTTCTAGGTGCCCGGAAATGGCTTCAAATGCTCTTTCGAATTCAGTATCATGGTTACAAAGACCAGTACCAGTAAATGGTCATCTTTGTCCCTGTCGGAAGCTCTAAGGTTCTCTGATGTGGTTCCTGCGCTCCTTCCCCAAACCTACTTCTGGCACCGCCTTTGTATCAACCAAATGTAATTCCTCCACCAATTTGCTCCGGATTTTTGACATGTTATAATTCTGAAGTATTTATTGTAAAGTCATATGAGAACAATAAATTTTGGTTGTATTGCAAACATGATGTATGACCCTTTGACCCTCAGACAACATGGCTAGCAGGCCAAAACCAAACAGGAACATATAACACACACAACAGGATATATTTCAGATAAATAGGGACATGATTGTTATTTAACTTGTTAGCTTTACCACATAAGGGGGAAGTTTAGAGGACATTGGTTTTTGAAAATATTCAGAGTCTACTGGAAATACCATACCATTTAAGGTGTCTCGCTGAAGACTTAATACTAAATATACTTTCATCCTTTTATAAAGTATGCTTGTATTTTGATAATTCACATCATTGCATGCACAAAATTTAGAGAAAATATAAAGTGTATGTACACACCGGTACACCCCTATATAGGTATACAAATACACCCCCGTATACTTGGCCTACTTATATACCCACATCTCCACCCACATATACCCTATATGCAAGTATTATATATTGATACCCTAAGAAATGTACAAAATGAAATTAAATTTCTATTAATAAATATTATATATAATAAGCAGATAGTAATCCACAATAATAATATATGACATGATATATGGATATTGTGATTCAGTATTTAAAACTTCATTAGTTCATCTTCAGAAATATATGGATATAATTATGAAATGATTATAATAATATATTTTGATGTTTACTGAGCATTAAAACATCATTCTAATATAATATATATTATAAAATAAATATTTTTCACAAATATTCATAATAATAATTATTCAAAAATGTTTCATATTATGAAACACTTTTCTTAATATCAACCAGAAAATATTGTTATGTTAATTACTATAGAAATACAATTACAATGCAGCATAAATAAATGTTGATGGTTACACAGAGAAGCAGAGACTGAATATTACGTACTGTAGTGGGAGAGCCACCAGCATTACGTATTAATGGAATGTGACAGCTAAGGATCAAATACCTAATCCAAGCAAAGTCACTATTTATACAAAGTATATGCTGTACTCACACACAACTCGACTACCTATTACCCAGTCATTCATCATCTGCCAGGCTCACATCAAATCAAATATCCTTGTTATCCTTTTTTTTTTCCCCACATCTCAACCATTTGGCACAGTTTCCACATTGAAAATTCACTGTCTCTGTTAATTTTCATCCTTAAGGTCTATTTTCCGGCATTTTCATGAACCTTTGGCTTACTAACCATCGTCTGGTTGCTACTCATTTCTTTATATTATTGTCTACTGTACTCCTATACTTTTTATTTCAGAAATAATATGAAATACTGTTGTTGAAGCCCCAATATTTGATTAAAAATTTATGTATGGTAGAGAACATTTTTTAGCTTTAATAAGTTGCATGTGTTTTGCTTATGAAGCTAACATAAATGTCCATTATTTTATTGTTTTCAATTTCAAACAGTTTTTTAAATAATATCTGCTTATTTTAGCAATATTATTTTAAGTAATATTTTATATAAATTATGATATGGATTAAGTATATTAAATTTGTTTTGTTTTTCAGTGGATTATAAAGGAATTGATTTTTTAGATAAAAATTTATGTATGGTAGAGAAAATTTTTTAGTCTTGTGTGCTTAAGTTTAGTACACACCGCATCAGTGGTCGTCAGCCAATTCAATTTCTTGAAAAACCTAAAAAGAAGAGGTGTTGGCAAAGAATTATTTTAAATGACAATCCTTTAAGACTACTACCGAAAATTGGCAGACAGCATTGCATGGAGAGTGGAAATGAATTCGTAAAATGATGTTGTATAACCGTCAGCCATTGCAGTGTGTGCTTGGCTTTAAAATCATACTGTGTTATTACATTATGTACAATGGTCCAGCTAATTAGATTCAACTTGTAGCATCTTCAGCTCATCCCATACCTGGAGAAAGTAATTACTATCTATATGCCCTATATATATGTATTAGGCCAAGTAAAAAAATATATTAGTTTCTCTTTATATTTTTGCTGACCATTGCATACCATCTTAATGACTGACATATAAATCCACTGTAATATACACAATTTTAATTCTTTTTTTGGGCCTATGCAGATCATTTTCAGCATGTACCAACATAACAAAAGAAACTCATTCTAAAGAAACTCATTCTCAAATACGTACTATCTCATTCTCTTTTTAACTCTTCTTAATTTTTTTAAATATTTTTTTCCTTCAAATTGTTAATGTTATGCCCTTGGCAACTGCTTAGTTCTTTTTATTTATTTTACTGTGTATTTGATAAATAAATGAACTGAAAACTGAAATATTTTTGTATTAAAAAAAATAAATGCAAGCATTTTCCATGTGTATATTTAACTAGGGTTATATGCAAACGATGAAGGAAGGGAATTTACCCCCAGATATGGAGGAAGGAAAGATGAAGATCGTCTTTGGTAACATCCACCAGATCTATGATTGGCACCGAGAGTAAGTCTTTTCTTGAACTTTGACCTGACATGCATAATCTATTTTCAGATTTTTAAAAAATCAATATCTTACATTTTGAAAATAAATAATGGTATTTAACAGTGTTTAAACTTATGAGTATTAAATAATGTTATGCTTGAGTTTCTATTTATTAGTTTCATGTACTTCTTATATCAAAAATGAATTGCCTACTAATATATTTATTGAATGTTATGTATTGAATTTATAGAAATCTAAATCTCACCTCTGATAAATTGTGCCAAAATTTTGTTTTGTTTCAGTACATTCCAAATAGAAATTGAAAAATGTCTAGAAGAACCATACCTATTAGGAATGCTTTTTCTGAAATATGTAAGTAAAATATAAATTTTTCCATTAACATTACAAGCTAATAATAACTCCTTTGGTTATTGTAAGGCCACGTAAAAGAAAAATATATTTTTAGCATCCTTCCTACCGGAGAACAAGGTCCTGACCTCATTTTGTTTGGTGGGGGATGTGGTTTGAAAATCCCTGACAATTAGCCAGCAGTAGAAAAACTCGTAAAACATATTCACACTTCTTTAAACTACATGTCAGCCATTTTGAAATATTTGAAATGCCATGATTGGATTAAGTTATTTAAAAAATATATAGTATTTTATTTGATACTATATAGTATTTTATTTGATACTTATATAGTATTTTATTTGATACTTAAGTACTATGTACCACTTGCAGTAAATTGAGATTTACAAAAGAAAGGATTTAATTTATGAAAATGGAATTACAAATTATAACTTGATACATGCATTAGAACTGTACAACATGATAAATAGGCAGTTTGTTTCCAGCTGTTTCACATAAACAATGAAAAAATATTATTGCTACCTAATTTGGATTACATTTACATTATTAAAAGATTTCATGTTGTTCTTCATTAGAGGTTACATTTGCTATGATTGGCTGAATTATTACAATTAGTAATCCTCATTAGTCTCATTAAATCAGCCACAAATTGATTACCCACCAGTGAACATTGTTGACAACTTTCATATCAATTGTTGATATTATCGCATAGTATATATTCAGTTTCATATTACCAAAAATTATTAATAATCTAAACTGGCTTATTCCCAACTATATTTATAATTCATAATGGATATTCATGAATTATAATACAGGTTCGTGCATATTCATGACACATATTCTAGATATTATTTGATGCTGGCATATTTATTATTACTATGATAATTTTGTGTCGAACAGCATAGATGTCTTCAGATGTACGTTATTTACCGTCAGAATAATATATTTATAATTCATAATGCATATTCAAGATTTATAATACTGGTTTCTGGATATTATTTGATGTTTACATATTTATTAACATTACTGTGATAATTTTGTGTCCAACAGCATAGACGTCTTCAGATGTACATTCTTTACAACCAGAATATATATTTATAATTCATAATGCATATTCATGATTTATAATACTGGCTCGTGCATATTCATGATATATATTCTGGATATTATTTGATGCTTGTGCATATTTATTAACGTTGCTATAATATTTTGTGTCCAACAGCATAGACGTCTTCAGATGTATGTTCTTTACTGCCAGAATAAACCAAAATCTGAGTACATTGTATCTGAATATGAATCATTTTTTGAGGAGTTGAGAGTCAAATTAGGGCACAAGCTGAATTTGGCAGATTTACTGATTAAACCAGTTCAGAGGCTAATGAAATACCAACTTATACTGAAGGTACTGAACATAATGCTTTGGATCATACTATTTGTTATTTACTTATTTATTTACTTTATTTGTTCTATTTGATAAAGAACAAAAATAAACAAATCATAAAATACAGAGGTAAGTAAGAAAACAAAAACTAATTAATTGATTATTAATTGGATGAAAATAAATAATAATGATAAAGGACTTTGAAGGGATATGTAAATAAGTAAAGGATATAAAGAAATAATATAATGTTATGGTCTGACTATTTGCTTTTAATTTTTGCAGGATATACTGAAACAAACAAAGAAAGCAAATGAAGACACAAAAGATCTTGAAGTAAGGATTTAATAATTGTTATTAGTATTATTATTGTCATCACTCTTGTAATTATCAACATTATAGTATTATTTTATTGTACCTAATCACACTAGTTATGACTGCTGCTGATAGCATCACCTTGCTATGTGGTATGTCCGTTTCGGAACTAGCTTGATCATTGGCAAATTTCATCTACAGTCAGTGACCCTTCTTGAACTATCATAGTCATTTTGGTAATCAGTGGGGCAATGACTGACGACCATACTGGCAAAGATCTATTAGAATTAATAGAATTAACATAGACAATGATTCTTTTAAATATGCTTATGATTATTTTTCTTTACTTTGTACCTCCAGGGTGCTATTGAAAAAATGTGTGTGGTGCCTAAACAAGCTAATGACATGATGGCAATAGGTAGACTTCAAGGATGGGATGTGAGTAAAACTTGAATGTGAATATTGTCATCTGATTGGTTGTTTAATTCGTTTGGTGGATGAGTGGTTACTTTAAAACAAACATGTCAGTTAATCAGTTACATTGATGCAACTTTTCTGTTGATTGGTTGCTGCTACTTATTTATGATGGACACTTGTGCTTTATTCAAGAAGTGTAGCAATTTTGTAAACCCTTCTTCATATTGGTTTTGTGTGGTACCTTATTAATTTTAATGCTATGAATTTCTTTGCTTTTATTCATTAAATATTACAATAAATTTCTATATGCTATCATCTGTAAATCTCTATCCATGCTATCACCTTCATATGTGATGATACCTATGATTTGCCCATATATGGGTATAATATGACATCATCATTCTCATCTATTGATGTGATATGGTATCATGATGTCCAATATGGATAACTCATATACATTTCATACATACTGTATTACTTTGATTGTGTATAGAGCCTAATAATTTGATATGAAAAAAAAATTCATCTTAAGCATTGTATTGTTTTCGTTAACATTTAGTTAGTCCACCGATTGAGCTGTAATGTAGAAATGTATGCTTATGAAGTTTCCCATGTAGGGAGACATTTTTCTCATGATATTTTGTATTATTATGCAATACAGATTTTGTTGGCAATTAGGTCTAAACATGAAACTAGATATTTGGAAAGGAGTTCATGCCTGAATATAATCACCAAACATGTTCCGCATCCTGAAATACCAAAGCACAAATCAATTATTTGCACTTAGTAGTTGTCGGCCATTTATTGATTTTGCCATGTGAAAATGACTCTCTACTTGATTTGTTGACAGGGTAAAATCAATGCACAGGGCAATCTTTTATTCCAAGACACACTTCTAGTGTCGGAAGGAGTAGGGACCGCAAAATGGAAAGAACGCAGGGTGTTCATGTTTGAACAAATCATCATTTTCAGTGAACCGTTAGAAAAGAAGAAAGACTTCAGCAACCCAGGATACATATTCAAGAACAGTGCTAAGGTTTGATTTCACATTTGAAGCAGGGTGTGGGGGGATGTCCTTAATATTCTGCAACCTGTTTAAGTTTACTCTATCATCTTGTTTAATCATTGTTCTGAGGATATGTTATCTCTTGCCACAACGGCGCACTTTTGTAAGACATACTCGTCTTGCTCTCACTTCCCATCCACTGACGCTCGTTCTTTCAAAAGCTCAGACTGTTGCCTTTTCACATGCGTACATCTGTCGTTATGTTTCGCATTGAATTCAGGACTGTTTTCCTTCTGTTTATGGACCTTCTCAATTCAAGTCTCTCATGAACCTGTTTTTTTAAAAATAAGTAACCCCTTACTTTGAGTGGCTTCATTAGCCTTGTTTCGGGCGATTACCACTAAAAAAAAAATTTTTAAGCACTTAAACCTTACTAATTTGTATCCATGTTGGGAGACAACTTCCTTATGAGAGGTGTTCTTTTTAAGGTTTCCTTCATCTTTTATTCCTATTTTTTCTTTTAATAGATAAACACTATGTCCTTACTAGACCAAGAAGATGATCCATTGAAGTTTGGTTTACGAGTAAAGACACAAGCAGGAACAGAAACATTCTCCATCCAAGCTAGTACACCAGAATTAAAATCAACATGGATACATTACATCAAGAAAGAGCTAAACAGACAGTATGACTTTCTCAGAGGTCAGTAAACAACATGACTATTTTTTTGATTCAGTTATTATTACTACTTATTTATGTTTTATATTTTTTAATCATCTATATTTAAGGATGACCCATTATGATTTGAATGGTGATGTTATTATTTATTTTGGTTCAATATATATATAAAATTTATGAGATGTCTATTTTTAATTTTGATGTATTTGTAGCAATCCAGTCACCAATAGAATACCAGAAGGAATTGGAATCAAGTAGTCCAAATAAATTTGGGTGAGTTGTCAACATTATGGTGTCTACTTTAATAAGCTAACAGTTACATGTTGTCTTTCCTTACTTGGATATATAAGCTTGCTGTTAGAAAAATATAATATACACATATCACACATTGTTAACAACATAGCATCCAATACTTTGTGAGAGCGATTGGGGCAGCAGCTGTAGCTTGTGTTCTCAACCCTGAGTTCAAATCATTTGCCGTGCATTTTGTCTGTGTCCTTGGGCAAGGCCCTTTACGTAAATTGAATTTTGTACAGCTTGATTTTAAATTTAATTTATTTCAGAAAGTTTACGTACACTTAATTTTTTTTTCTCTTTACATCCTAGTTACTCGTCACCGACAAAATCTAGTAAGGACTCCAAAAAGGGACATTTTCTGAAGCTACGCAAGTCACAAAGTAGTCAAACTTCAAAAGACTCTGAAGAAGGGTCAGATGATAATATTAATGCAACACAACATTCAAGTTTAAAACGTGAACGGCGCAAACACACAACAGCCCCCGCTGCAATTTCTGTCTTTGAATTAAAGAATAAGGAACATTTAGAAGTGCCCAGAAAGGACGGTCCTAAATCACCAGATGTTGGACATTTAGATCGAGAAAATTCACCTTCAATACGCAAGAAATTCTTTGACGGCTTTATGTTTTGGTCAAAATCAAAAGAGAATTCTCCCGTAGGATCAAAAGAAAGTCTAAAATCCAGGGGATCTGGAGATTCTCAATATAAAGATGTTTTATCATCGAAAGAGAGTCTAGGGAAAGGGAGCAGTAAGTCGCCGTCCCCAATCTCAAGTCATTCTGATCTTGTTGGCATTAGCCATCATGAATCTCTTGTCAACAATAATAAGCCATCTAGGATTCCTGTACCAAAAGGTCATGTATCACGAAGTGATAGTCCAACCAAAACTGCAAAAACTCACCGAGGCTCTGGCCCAGTAGATACTAGTAAACATAGTGTAAATGGTTCACCAAGCCCTGTTGAACACAGGAGTGGATCTAGTTCGAAGGAGAGTGGAATTCCTGTTTCACGAAAGACATTAACTGACAATGTGTCATTAAGGATAAAAGAGAGAGCATTCAACGAGGCAAATATTCAAAATAAACAAAACCGCTCAAGCTGTGCTTCAGCTACAAGTTCTGAAGATGTCTTTGATGGTGTGAGTAAAAGAAAATACTAGTTATATAGTGTGAACAATAATATGTATAAAAAGACTGATTATCATTTGCAACAAAGATTGAAGTTTTAAAAGTTTGTGATTTAATATGGGTATGTAGGTAGTCTGCACAATTATACCAAAAAAATACATGTTGTTTTACAGAGCTAGCTAGCTTATTAAAATATTTCATTAAAAGTTAGAAATTTCTAGAGGCTAACAATTTTACTGTGTGTTTACTGTACAAATTCATTTTGAGAACATGTAGAGGGGCAGCAAGGGGTAGGCCTACAATCGAAAGATCAAATTAAAGTTTGAAGCCGACCATTTCTCCATTTCTTTGAGCAAGGCACTTTATCCATTTTGTTTCTCCACCCAAGTATTTACAGTACCTGGGTACCTTGTAGGTTATAAATGTTGTGATTACTAGATGCAACATAATGGAACTCATCCCAAGAGAGCTGAGTATGTGTTCCATAAGTAGGGAGCTTTCGATTTGTTGGACGACACAGCGCTATAACGGAATTACTCATGCGTGACAATCCTACTTGGCGTCCTGCGTTCTCTGCATAGGTATATTGGGCCAAATTGCGTCCTAGAATCCATGCGACGAGGAGAACTTAACGCTCTCGCATACGCAGATGACTTTTAGTGATGTCATTACCTTCTGCTTCTTACCGTCATCGTGCAGCCGAAAGCTCCATAGTGTTAAATCAAATGACCGGGATAATGTGTAGGTCACAAAGGCCTTGTTATGATAAGACAAACATATGATAATATTAGCATTTTGCTAGCAAAATAGAAAAATCCTGTTAATGATTAAATTAAAATAATCTGTACACACTGTCAAATTGTACGTGAAAAATGTGTGTGATGTGCCCATATATGGGCATAATGATGCCATATACACCCAAATATGGGCATATCACATTTATTTTACATAAAAATTGATAGTATGGAAAGAGCTTAATTTACATTCTTTTTACTTTCAAATTATTGGTGGATTATTTTCTTGTAAAACAGAGTGAGAACTCACCATGTCTGGCATCAGTGATCACCACTTATAATGCCGTCAAGGAGGACGAGATTAGCATTGCTAAAGGAGAAACAGTGCAAATATTGGCAGCCAATCAGCACGATATGTTCTTAGTCCACCGGCCCGCCAATGACGTTTCACCGGCAGCCGAGGGATGGATACCGGCGCATGTACTTGGGACAACGCGTGAACAGCTTCAAGCCGAATCCTGTACTAAGTAAGAAAACCAATGCCTTGCTTTGTCCATACATCTGCTAGTCATCTCTGGTGAATGCTCTACTTAATTTTTCTCTGTTGCTTTAATAACTCACTGAAATTTACAACTACTGGGAAGAGGTTTGTACATTAATACTCTTAGAAGCTTTAACTTGGTTGGGCAAGTCGGTTGTGCATCTTGAAAGCTGTAAATTAATTGGATAAGCAAATACTTGATTAGATTTTAAAATGTTGACTTAACATTCTAAAAAAGGTACATTACCAAAGACACTTGTTAAAATAGCTAAGAAATCTGTTAATTAAAGTAGGGCATTTGTCTGCTAATGTACCTTCTTTAGAAATAATTTCTGACTAAATTTAATCTAATTTTATTTCAGTTTAATGATAATAACATAATCATAATTCAGATAAAACTGTTCTGTTTAGTATCTCTGAGATACACTGTTTACAACCCAGAATCAGTTGTATCAAAGATTGGAGTATAATAAACACTACCGTATTATTAAAATTCTAAAAACTAAAATATATTCAGACTTTTTATTCAAACATGGTATTTGTTAAAAGGTTCCTCTTTGATGGATATTTTGGCATCTCATAGAAATAGTTTAGTTTTATAATAGTTAAAATTATGATTAACCAATCAACAAATACTACTATACATCTATAAATAACTGATGATATATCGAAATTACAATATAAAATCACCAAATATGCTACATACAATTATCATAATGCCGGGCTTGTTAAATAACAATTTACAAAACACATTTTATGTAGATTTTATAAAACAGTCTTTCGATTGTTCACCTTTGATATGCAGTGGTTAGCTCTCAAAGCTTGTCAAGAAAGGGAAAAAGGTGATAACTATTGAGTATACAAACTGAAATACCAACTAGAAATTAAATTTCTTGTATTCTGACATGATTCATATATCAGAGTGTGGCGACATGCATTTCTTGAATATAAGTTTTCTTCTCATTTTTTTCTGCACCACCTAGATTTGTTTTGGCTTTCTCATATCAGCTAGTAGTTTTCTTTAGATTTTTTTTTTTGGGAGTGGGTGGGGAATCTTTATGAACAGTTATTAAGAAACTTTTTTAATCTCAAGTTTAAAATTAAAGTATATTATTATTATTGACAATTTTTTTAATACAGAAACATTTTAATCATATCTAGATATCTATGCAGGTATTATTGTAAGCGTTATTGTTAGTAATTTGTTCTGTTTTTTTAACACATTTATTAAATCACTTTCATTAATATTTTCTGTTTAATTCTACTTGCCAAACAATTCGCTGTATATCAGAGTTACTGTTACACTCAAGTAGATCTGGGTTTCTTATCAAGAGGCACTTGGTATGTGCATGAATGTATTTTTTATACCTCCATGGTATGTAAAAGCAAGATTGGTCATTGTTCACAAGTTCATGACTGGACAATTAGGCACTTGAAATAATCGGGCTCAGATAACGATATCAATCAGATTGTTACAATCCAGATGAGTTGGGATTTCAAGTTATATAATTGAGAATGCACATTAAAATAACAGCATTTCACTACATCCATATATAATAATGGTTTTAATTAGTATGCCAAAATAGAAGACTAGTGCATGATATGTTAACTTGCCCTATCTGCTGGTTTGGGAATTTGATTGCTAATTATTTTTAGCCTGTAAATGACTATTCTCGTTAGTTTTTCAAATTGAATGCCCTTGTTGCTTTTGACGCTATGTGTTCTGTAGTTTGATAACTGAATCTATGAGTTTTTAATTTAAATTTGTAAAGAATACAACAAATACACATGATTGACTAATCTGTATGCAATAGTTTACATGGAACTTGCATCATGGTTCATGTATCAGTTGAATGCAGTGAGCATACCCCCTCTGCTAGTGTGATTAATACAAATACATAACATGTTTTGAAAACTAATGTTAACATAACCTAAAACAAATATCTCATTGCTTTTAAGTGAGGTCATAGTTATGGTAAATGATGAATGGTCAAGTAATTGTTAACCTTTGACCAACAACTGTTAATATAATCTCTTAATGTCACATAGTTTGGAATTTCAAGTATTATTTTTTACTTTAATTTTCAACTTGTATATTTTCTACGTCCTTTTTTTTATAACTGCTTTTATGTTTTCTTTGTGTTTTATTCTTGCTGATATGTATTTACACAATTTTTACTCTGAAAGTTTGTGTGTTATTTCCAATTTGTACATATAATGTGAGTGATGTTTTTATGGTTGATACTGTAGTTTGTATAGAAATTGGTTGGAAGGTTAATATTTAACTTGTGCAATGAACATTTTATCTTGTCTTGAGAAGACAAACCACATTTAAATTGATTATTCAAATTTAAATAAGATAATTGTTTTAATCGATGTACAAAAAACGATCAAAATTATGATAGAATTCCAAGAAATATTTAAGATACCTCATTGAAAAAAAAGGTAAAAATATTTTACTTTCAACTAAATTTAGAAGTCATTCATTTGATATTATTTAGGAGATATCCCACTTAGATTTACAAAATTGATAAATTTATTAACTTCAAAACTTTTTTTTTGTAAAAACAGAAAATTTCATGGACATTATTTATCTTGGTATGGTTATTATAATGTAAACATGTGGTTCATTGTAGATAAGAGAATTGTATCATAATTACCAAGCTCTTTTTTACTATCTGTTTACATTTTACCAATATTTAAATTGTAACTTAAATGTGAGTTTGAATCCAGAAAATAAACTGTCTTTCAAATATTTTATGTTCATTCTTTATTACACCTTTCAGAGTTTGAAATCCAAGACATGAAATTAATTATAAGAATCATATATTGAAACTTTCTTTTAAATCACAGTTTTGAAACTAAGTGAATTAATTATGTGAGAGAGATCTTTAGAATTAACTTTAAGATCAATCTTGTATTTTCTATTCAAAACAGTCTAAAACAAATCTCTTAATTCTAATCCATAAAAGGGTTCTCAGTAAAACCAAAACTAATACAGAGTCAACAGTCAGGTTTAAAAGTCAGACAATGAAATGGGTCTGATGAACTATTCTTTAATGATTTTCTCCTTGTCATTGCATAATAGACTCCAAGAATAATGACCTTAAGCCTGTCCTCTGCCAATGGTTGCATGATCTAATTCCACAGCTTTGTTGAGTTGTGGATAGATGGTTCCAAATATTAAAAAAGAACTAATAAACCTTGTTTTAAATTAAAGTGTTTTAACAAAATAATAACCAAGAACATTCATTTTTTAAATTGAAATCGGAGAGAAAAAATTTTAATTAAAAGGTGTAAGAAAAATTTATAAAACATAAGGTGTTTCATTGCTTTAAGTGAGGTCATAGTTACGGTAACTGACAAATGGTCACATAATCAGTAACCTTTGACATATGTGCCGATATTTAATGAATATGTATATTGTAGTTTACGATTTATGTCAACAGAATATATACAGTTAGCATATATTGTAGATTGTATATAAATAATCTGATAACGGTACTATTATTATAATGTGCTACAGTCAGCACCAAAATATAGGTAAATGTGTATTTATGCAAATAAAGTAAACCAAGTTATTAACCTGAAATGATGTATTGGTACAATCCGTTTTGTTCAATTTTTGTTTAAAAATCACTTAACACATGAAAACATGTTTGCGCTACCTTGGAGATTATATTAATCCTGAATTCACCATTGATAGATGTTGATTTTCAACATCTTTCATGTTTGGAGGAGAGAGCGGAGATTTTTCTTGGAAGATATTCATCAAGAGCTATTTACCTAATGTGGTACTGTACCAGTTAATGTTCGAAGAAGAAGAGATGATTTTCTTAGTGAAGATATTCATCCGAAGCTGTTATGTAATTCTGGTACCAAGAGAAACACACCTTGATGTATCAGCTGTTTTTAGTGTAAAGTGGAAGAACTGTACAAGATATTGTTGGATAGATGGTGAAGATGACAACACTTGCTGCTTTATAACAATTAACTAATATAATTGATTGTAACATAGATTATAGATCTCAATTCAAGCATTAATCAACATAATTTCTAACACTTTATGGTTCTCATTCATGAAGTAGATTCAATCACTTGAGGTAGTGTATAATCATGTTGAAGGGAAGGAAAATTCTGATGTTATCTTTTTAGAATTTCCATTTAAAATAATAACGAAAGACAAATTTGGATAGCAAATTATATATAGTAGACCATTTTTGTACCAGAATTTTCATTCCTGATTAATTCCTATAGTGAATGTTTTGTCTAAATTCTTCATTTGCTATTACTATGTTAGTTTGCATGATGTAAAGTAATTTGTATATAAAGTATTTATATATTCATAATTTTTAATTTGCATACTCACTTAAGCTTTCATTATGGATGAAAGAATTTTAAATATTAATTTTAGCACTATATACTTTGCTTTGTATGACAGTAATTTAGTTCATATAGGCCTGGAAATTATTATTTATCCATGTCCTTCCAGGAATTTCTGTTTAAAGCTAAAGTTCATTAAAGTTGGTTTTGTTTATTTGAATTTGTAATTACCAAAACCTAGACTTTGATGACATTCATCTGTTCATTTTTGAATGATTTTTTTTTCACATTGAATTGTCTATTTTGAACGTTATCATGTTGATATTTTGCTTATTGTCAATTGGAAAATGCATGCAGTAGTTACCAATTTTGCTTCTAATGTACCATACTGTACCTCTTATTTTCCATCTTAACTACATTTTCTATTGTTCTTAGTAGTAGATGTATACTCTATGTGGCCAGTTTAGAAAATCTATTATAAAGCTAATAGTAAATCTGTTATATATCTAGTACTAATACCATCAGCATAAGAGCAGTGTATCTACAATGTTCTTTATTACTTCCCTATCAACAAGAAGTGACATGCCTGTTACATTGGATAAATTATGGTAAAAAAGTCTAACTATGAAGCTCAAACCACACTATCAAGATTTATGTGACAAATATGTGTGATTTCCTTATATGGTTATGATGATGTCATATCACATACTTATAGGGGCATGTTGAAATTGAATCAGATATTTGTCACATATAATTTGTTGATAGAGCTTTAGGCTAAAACCAGTGGTATCTGTCAGATTTTTGCCTTCAGACTCAACACATGTTTTCTTTGATCAGATATGTTTGATTTTATTCAAACATTGTCAGTTGAATCTGGCAGGCAAAGATCTGATAATGTATGACTAGAGTTATTTTTAGCCATGATGTCTGCTTCATTTATTCCCCTGCTTCAATATTATGTATACCCCATTTTGTGAAATTGTACATTTATGCTCATGTTTTTCATAACAAACTTCATCTTTACCATTTAACTCCCTCGGTGTAGTCTTTGATATTTGCATACCACTTCAGCGTAAATGACACGTTTATGCTCGTGTGATTATATACTCCCCCTGGACGTTCATGTTTTTGTTTCCATTAGATACAGCTGTTGATCTTCATCCCTCTGTTTGTTGCATCAGTCACTTGATTACCTGATGTACTTATTTGTGTTGCTAAAGTATGCAGCTGCTCAAATTTACAGGCTAAGCCTTGTTCAACTGTTATCAGAGGGAGGTTACACACAAGGCATATCAGCTCCCTTCAACCCAAACAACTTAAAGAGGGTGGGTGTTCACAAAATGAAATACCTATCTTCCCTTGTAACAAAATTCATTTTTGTATTTGTAGATCACGGCATGGCTCCTCAGAATTCTGCGAGAACTGTATGTATGCAAATGAGATTGATGTTGTCACACCGACAGGAAGGAGCAAATCCGAATGTCGGGAAACAAATTTAACCAACAAAGTATCATTACAGGTGAGGGAGGAAATTACTTAAATACTGTCTGTTTTTAGGTTATAACATAAAGGATAATATAAACATTAATATACATGTTTCCTAATTTTGCATATTGAAGTAAGTTTTTAAATTTCAAGTGAAAATTAAAGAAAAATATTTCCCTTGGTAATTTACAGACATAATTAATACCATTCCTATACACTACAGTATACATTGGAAAGAAATAATTGATTAAAAATCACTTTTTTTTAAATATCGTTTTTCTCTCGCAGTAGAAAAGGGAAGAATTCGAAAAAAGCGATTAAAATCATGCAATGGATGGTGTGTTTGAACATGAAATAACCGATAAATAAGTGATTAGCAGGTGAAATGTGACCGCCAGGGCAAACCACTGCAAAGCTAGATTGTATCGAGTGCGAACTTTCTAAATTATCACACTAGTCCTCTCTTTCATGTCCTAGGCCTACAAGCTAAAATGTCAACAAACAAATGTGGAGTGTCAAAATTACTTGTTTTTTTATTATTTTATGGGGAATGTTTGGCTCAGGCCGAACTCCTCTTCTGTGCTTACCGTTGTCCTTGCGGATAAGCACAGCCAAAAGCATTCGCCTTCTCTCTGCACACCGTATCCTCCTCCTTGTCATATTGAACGGAATTCACATGAAGTATATTGTCTTGTTGGCGAGAAAGAAACTATACAGTTTGGAAAATGTGTTTTTTCCGCCGCAAAAACCAATTTTCGTAAAAGCAGAAATGCAGTTGTAAAGCGGGCAGGCTGTCTGGCACTCTTTAAAAAAGCGGTTAAAAAATTGATTACTAATCAATAGAAACACACCCTAAAATGTCTTGTAATCAATTTTATAGTTTTTTTTGTAAAAAGTTTTTAAATCGGTAAAAAATGAATTGTTTTGATCTGTGCCTCATTATTAAGCCTTCTCCAGACTATCAAATTTTATTTGACAAAAAGTTGTGACATGCCTAAATATGGTCATGATGACATCACACATGACCATATATAGGCACATCATGACCATATATAGGCACATCATGACTATATATGGGCATACAACAATTTATTGTCAAAGAAAACTTCTTAGTGGGCACAGAGGTTTAGCCTGTGTTATTGACTGTTTCAAATAAGCAATTCAGCGCATAAATATTTATTTTTAGATTATTTTTGAATTTGGAAAAACAGTTCTACATATTGATCTTTGATGTGATTATTCCTATTTTGTCTATTTGTATTTCAGTTGTTGCATCCAAACTTTATTTATGAAGGTAAGTTGATATTATTTTCTTTCTTTTTTTTTTGTAATACCTGTACCACAGCAAGTATAAGGCTAGCTTCACTGGCGGTGTTGTACCCGAAATAGTGAACTGAAATCCAGGCTATATATTCATGGACATTAATGTTATAGACATTTTAAGTTGTGGTTAGGATGTCCTTCCTCCAATTTCCAGTTTCTCATTTCAATCCTGGCACATTTCACTTTCATTACATATTAAATGGTGTAACAAGAAAAAAATTTTTTTTTTAAATCTCAGCTGCCCCAGAATTTGTTATTCCGCCATTCAACCAGTGTGCTGTTGAGGGCTCAGTAGCATCTTTTACTTGCCAAGTGATCGGTCGACCCACGCCTAACATCTCTTGGAAAGGACCGGACAACTCAGTACTTCATCAGAACTTCAGAACTCGTATGTTTGAGCTCCATGATGGACTAGCAGTAATAGAAATTGTTGGATGTACATTTGAGGATCGTGGGAAATATACATGCTTCGCAAGTAACGATGCTGGGTCCAAATCATTAAGTGCAATTTTATCAGTAAAAGGTATTATGTTCACAGTTATGCTGCCCTTGTTGAATGTTTACAGTATCAAATATTGTAAATGTAAAGCTTGTTATGCACATCAGGATTTGAAACTGCAGGTCCTGACTTGCATTTGAATTTCTCTATCAACTCTTCTATAAGGCAAATTTGGTATTGGCATTCTACCTATCGATCTCTTTACGACAGCACTTTCCTAAACCACTATCTTAATACTGATAATAATTTTGGAAATAATATAAAAGCATCACTGTGATTTACATGATTATACATATAGTAGCCTTGAAACTCATTTCCTTGTGTGGTTGTATTCCATAGCTAGTAATAAATGCATTTGTAGTGAAACCTCCCAGGTACCTATGTGGATTAATGTTTTGCACTTTCCCTGTACTGTGAAGTCCTGTGTTGTTCACAATAATAAGATTCACAATTTTCAAATTCTTTATCTTTTTCTATTTGTTTAATGATGTGTGTTTGATGGAATTTCCGAAGGAAGGGAAAATTTAAATTGTAATAAATCATTAATTTCCTGTCTAAATTAAAATTAATTACTATATGAAGTGCTTGAAAGATATTAAAGTCTAGTTTAATGATAATTGCAGAGTAAATACTGTATTTCCAAAACTTGGACTTGTTTGAGTGCTACTGTACTTTATATTGCTATTTCTGCTTTATAAAGTCTTTATAATTCTATGATGATGATAATTGTTGCTTTTATGAAATATAAATATGAATCTTATCCATGATGTTATAGTATATGTAAAAATTAATATTAACAGCAAAGCTAATCATTTGTGATTATAAGTCCTATACAGTATAATCAAATGTTTTATGTGGTGGGGAGTGGAGTTGTTTTTGATAAGACATGTCCTGACTTTTCAATGTTGGGTGATGCGTGTTGTAACCACCAACATACACCAGTTTAATCTGGAACCATTAAAGCCCCATTCCCGGCAAAATTTCAGTTGTTATGAAAAATCTAATTTTTGTATAATGTTATAAAGATTTATAAATATAATACAGAATTGCTAGTTTAACGGAATTTAGAAATTCCTAAGAATGAAAAAAATGTGAAATAAGACTGAAATTTGATTTTTTTTTTTGTGTTCCACACAAAAAATAAATGCGGATGAATTTTAATGTTTGATTTTGCGATAGGTCGTGAGAAGAAATATCGTAGGCGCCGAAAACATTAGCCTATCCAACGCTGCTAGGCTAGGCCTAGCCTTACCTCGATTTAGGTTCTGTTATCACGCATAAAAACGGCCGACATGATATTTTCCGTTGCTAGTAATGACACTTGTGAAATATAAAATTTCATAGGAATTATTTCAAATTTGTTAAAAAACTGATTCTGACTGAGATTTTGACACTTAAACAAACATATCTCTGCCTTAATCGAACGACCGCATTGTGCGAGATGCGAAGTACAAAAACTAATCTCATTAGAAAGGGCGCACATTATTGACTGTATAAAGTATACATAAAAGCGAGAGTATTCCAGTGGATGAGATCTACAACCTCTGAATTTGCCTAGTAACGATGAATTCGTCGAGAAAATGGTAATATTTTATGAGAAATAGTCTGTATTTCTCATTTTTTTTATTCTTTTGCGTAAACCTAAAATTCATGCCAATATTATTCCATGATTTATAATAATTGGAGTAATGCAAATGCATATTTTCTATAAAAAAAAAATCAGTTTTTAGTGTAATTTTGCCGGGAATGGGGCTGGGAATGCTGCACCTGAAATTCATAATAGTATTTGATTGACAGTTAATGCCTTAATTCTCAACAGGTAAGCCAGGCTCACCAAGTATTCCTACCATCCATGATAAGACACCAACTTCTGTAGTAATTCGATGGCAACCACCTGAACACACTGGCAACTGCTCAATCACTGCATTCACTGTTGAATGTGCTCAAAAAGGTAATCACATTGTATTTTATGTTATTTATTTATCTCTCTCCATACGCTCAAATTGTACGTGACAGATACCTGTAATTTGCCCATATTATTATGTGAGTGTGACATAATAGTCATCATGCCAATATTGGGCAAATCATAATAATATATTCAATGCCACAACATCCTACCAGGTACCCATACAAACATAAAGTGCCTTGACCTAGAACACAAGCTAAATGTACAGAATGAGGTTTGAACCATCACCAACTGTTCCCTCCCCCCAAAGCTAACGTCATGTCCAATATACTAGGTCTTTGTTTCATTGATTCAATTGGACCAATGCGTCTCATGTTATTTCACCTCTTTATGTTTCTGTATAAGTTTAAGATGGAATATTTTAAAGTCAAGATTATTTATAAGATTTATGTTTTTTAATTGAAGGCTCACTAAAACAGAAATGGATTCATGATTAAGGAATAAAATGATAATTATATATTTATAATCTTTATTTCAATGACTCAAAATAGTAAAACAGAAAGATTACCCTGTGTGATTCCAGAAAACATAAATTCATAAAAATGATTGTCTTAAAATGATTTATTAAGATTATTATCATTATAATGAGTTAATATTTAAAATGCAATTCTGGTGCTTATTAATAACTTTATATTATTTATTACTTTGCAGGCAAATCTACCGTGAAATGGGAAGTGGTAGCCGTGTGTGTAGTTGACCTTTCATATCATGTGGAAGGATTAACTCCCGGGGGAATGTATGTGTTTCGTATCAGTGCTAACAATGAAGTTGGGATTAGTTTGCCTAGCGAGCCATCTGAAACAGTTACCCTACCTGAAATGGTTGGACCAGTGTCCAATACGACAGGACTGGTCACTCTCTGGAGGACAGACTTTGAAGACAATTTTGTGCTTCTTGGGGAACTTGGAAGGTAAGACTTATGTGTTTTCTGCCCTCTATAGATATACTGTACTTGTACATGATAACCATGGTGTAACTGAGGGTGCTATTACAAGTTTTCTCCTAAGTCTTCCCCTTTTGAATTGTAAATTAAATACACTAGTGATCATGTTAATAGTTAAGAAATTGCATGGGATTTCATTGAAGCTCTGTGTCTAGAATTTGGTGTGTGTTTATCTTACTTCATAAAGTTTTTCTTTAAAAAATGTCCTACAAAATATCTTGTACTTGAGTTGGCAAGGGGAACAAGATTATACTCATAATTATGTATCAAACAGAATATGTTTTTTCCAGGACCTGTATAAATTATTTGTGAAACTTTTAAGATATTAATTATCTGGACTATAATTATCTAAAATATTAAGGAATTTAGCAGATTTTATTATTGAAATCTCTTGATTCTAATCATTTACATTATATATTGTGTGTGTATATATACAGAGGGCGTTTTTCTGTAGTAAGGATGTGCAGTGACCGTGTCAACCAAAGGGATGTAGCTGCAAAGTTCATCACCAAGAAGCTTATGTGTAAAGATCAAGTTGAGAGTGAGATGGCTGTTCTAAGAAGTATCCTCCACCCCTCCATTGTCCCATTCATTAGTTGTTTTGAAACACCACAAATGTTGATCTTAATACTAGATTTGTAAGTATGGTACTGAGCAGTTATTTCATAGTCTAATATTAACAACAACAAAAAAATGTCTGCCATAAATGAAGTTTTGGCAGACATATATTTACCATAAAATTCTAGGTTGATTAATCTAGTATAACTGTACTTGAAAATAGGATCTTTACAGGAGTGAATCCTAAACAACCATTTCAAATGCTCAGAGGTATTCAAATTAGAATACTTGTGCATGAATTAAAATTATCACTTGCATGTCACACGACTCCACCCAAATCTGGTATAGTAACATTTTGGCCAAGATTGTGGCCATGTCAAGGGAAAACATACACATGAATCTTTCTTTAGTGTGTCTAATTTGCACTCTAATCTTCTCTTAATAACTTATATGGTTACTTGTGACTTTCAGGGTTCCAAATGGCCGTCTGTTTGATTTTATTGTGAAGTTACCTGTGTATAGTGAACGGCAAGCAGCCACCTATCTACAGCAAGTCTTGGAAGCTTTGGTGTACCTGCATACGTGTAGGATAGCTCACTTGGACTTGAAGGTTTGTAGTTCATTTTAAATCTTATGATAGTGGTGACCGCCCCCCCCCCCCTGAAAAAAAAAATCGGATCCTGATGGTGAGTAGGAGGAGCAGGATTAAAACGATGGCAACCATGATGATCATAATTAGAATCATATTATATTTGTCCTTTAGGAAATTGCAGTGGAACAGAAATTGCTCTGAATGTTCACAAAAGTTAATAGACATATAAATATAGTATCAAAACAAATTACTTAAAAACTACTGAATATAATTAAACTGATGAGACACCAGAGTTTTTCAAACAACTAAATGATATAATTCTGTATTTCAGCCTGAGAATATTCTGGTAGATCTAAGCAGCATGAGTCCGGTGTTAAAGTTGATTGATTTTGGCGATTCTGTTCACATTGACCATAAACACTACATCCACACTTTACAAGGAAGTCCTGAGTTCGCTGCACCGGAACTCATCAACAAGTACTACGTTGATGTTAATACTGATATGTGGTTAGTATGCATGTTAATGTTGGTCTTTTGTTGCATATATTAATAAGGCCTAGGTGCTTACATTAAAACTCTGGTCATTGGAACAATACTTATTAAACAAATACATAGCTCTCAGAAAAAGTATTCAATAATTCTCCATTTAGTAGTAAGTGCATTGGTGTTCTATCTACAAGGTACACATTTGTACTCCAGGATCAAGAAAGAGCAACATTGTGTATAATAGATAAAGTGCCTTGCCAAGGGATACAAGAAAATAGTTGAATTGCAACTGAACCATTATCCCATAATGTTCTAAGATGGGCATTATTAAATATCATTTTTGTATGCCATGTCATTGCAAAATTGCATCTAACATCACCTTGTCAAGTGAATGCACTGCAGCTGAAATTATCTTTAATGTCCACACCCCATCTTTCAGGCCTTTGTAAGTAAAATTTATTCCATAATAAAATCAAACATAATGTACATGTCTGATTCAAGATTAATGGAAAGTGAACTAAAATAAGCAAAACTTTTAAGCAGAGACCCTTGAATTAATACATAGAATTATAATTTAGAAAACACAATAAATATCACATAATAATAAAGATAAATTGCATCACTTCCACCAATTTTTGATCTTCATTGATACAGTATTTTAATTGTATGTCATTTATTTATTGATACAGTATTTTAATGTTTTACTTCAAGATCTAGTTGTATGTAGAATATTGAATTATGTTTGCATATTCATTTACTATCATGAAATCTTATTTGTATATGTGATAAATTTGTAATCCCACTACAATTGCTTATCCTCTGTTTCTTTCAGGAGCTTTGGTGTGCTGACATATGTAATGTAAGTTAGTTTTCCTCAACATATGTTTTAGAGTAGTGGTTGTGCATAAGCAAATCGAGTAGAGCTAAGGATTAATGGTGTTTGCTTTATTTATTTATTATTTATTTATTTATTCTTTATTTATTTATTCTTTCTTTATACTGTAGGCAAATGTGACAAAGGTTGACTACTGTTTTCCTGATGAATATTTTGGTGACATCAGTGAAGTAGCCAAAAAATTCATATCAGCTTTGCTTCTTCTGGAAATCAGGTAAACTAGTACAGTATTCTTTTTCCTGTATATCAGAGCAGCTAAACTGGCTGTAGCCACTGTCTGTGTGCCAAACTATCAATTATTTCCTTGCATTTATATGTTTTTTCCCCTTTTTTTTTATTCAGTGAAAGGAATTCGGCAAAAGATAGTATGGAGCATCCATGGATAAAGACTGTCTCTAAAAACTCAACCATTGATTCGCCATCAAAACAGCTTGACACAACAAGAATAGCAGACTTCATCACAAGAAGGAAAACTCAGGTAATTATACATTGCTGTCACATCAGCAGCAATAACACTCACTATTACAGTTAGTAACTATGTACTGCTCTATAGACATTAGGATTTAATGGGATTGTGAAATTTTTACATAATCTTGTGGGGCATAGTTTCTGCTGAAATTTCTCCTAACAGCCTAAAAATTGCCCAGTTCCTAGGCTTCAAGATGTGTATAAGAGACAGATATTTGTCCTTTAGGAAATTACAGTGGAACAGAAATTGCTCTGAACGTTCACAAAAGTTAACAGACACATAAATATAGTATCAAAACAAATTACTTAAGAACTACTGAATATAATTAAACTGATGAAACACACCAGAGTTTTTCAAACAACTAAATGATATAATTCCGTATTTCAGCCTGAGAATATTCTGGTAGATCTAAGCAGCATGAGTCCGGTGTTAAAGTTGATTGATTTTGGCGATTCTGTTCACATTGACCATAAACACTACATCCACACGTTACAAGGAAGTCCTGAGTTTGCTGCACCGGAACTCATCAACAAGTACTACATTGATGTTAATACTGATATGTGGTTAGTATGCATGTTAATGTTGGTCTTTTGTTGCACATACTAATAAGGCCTGGGTGATTACATTAAAACTCTGGTCATTTGAACAATATGCATGGAACAAATACATAGCTCTGAGGAACAAAGAAAATGTATATGTCTGATTCAAGATTAATGGAAAAGTGAACTAAAATAAGCAAAGTTTTTAAGCCAAGACCCTTGAATTAATACATAGAATTATAATTTAGAAAACACAATAAATATCGCATAATAACAATAATTAAGATAAATTTCATCACTTCCACCAATTTTTCATCTTCATTGCTACAGTATTTTAATTGTATTACTTATTTATTGATACAGTATTTTAATGTTTTGCTTTAAATTAAGATCTCATTGTATGTAGAATATAGAATTATGTTTTAATCTTCTTAGAGATCCTGTCTGCACTTTTCCTGCCACTTTTGCATATTCATTTACTATCATGAAATCTTATTGTATATGTGATAAATTTGTAATCCCACTATAATTGTTTATCCTCTGTTTATTTCAGGAGCTTTGGTGTGCTGACATATGTAATGTAAGTTAGTGTTTTTTAACTGCTTATTCAACAAAATATGTTTTAGAGTAGTGGTTGTGAATAAGCAATCGAGGAGAGCTAAGGATTAATGGTGTTTGCTTTATTTATTATTTATTTATTTATTCTTTATTTATTTATTCTTTCTTTATACTGTAGGCACCTCCAGTACTATTGCACTGATTTTTAAAGTGGTACAGTTTAAACATAACAAAAATATATAAAATATATACAACATATAGAATTGATTAACAATATTTAAAAGTATATATATACACACATATATTATATTCCTAAGGTCCTGGTTTCAGTCCTAGCAAGTTCAGCTTTGGATAATCGTACTTAAACATGGTGAACATAATGTGTTACCAATAAGACTTGATAGCCTATTTGCAGTTGTAATGCAAACATTTTTGTATAGCCCTGGGCTACCATCTTGTATTTTTATTTCAAAATAAATAAATAAATAATTTTAAGATATTAGTATTCAATGTGTGTTTAAAATGCATGAATATTTACAATACCACAGTACAGTATATATCTTTGTATTATTATCTGTTTGACATTATTTTTTACACTTATATTTCATATACATATAGAGCATTATTTTAATATTTTGTTAGGTTGAGTGGCGTGTCGCCATTTCTTGATGACAGTGTAGAAGAAACATGCCTAAATGTGACAAAGGTTGACTACTGTTTTCCTGATGAATATTTTGGTGACATCAGTGAAGTAGCCAAAAAATTCATATCAGCTTTGCTTCTTCTGGAAATCAGGTAAACTAGTACAGTATTCTTTTTCCTGTATATCAGAGCAGCTAAACTGGCTGTAGCCACTGTCTGTGTGCCAAACTATCAATTATTTCCTTGCATTTATATGTTTTTTCCCCTTTTTTTTTATTCAGTGAAAGGAATTCGGCAAAAGATAGTATGGAGCATCCATGGATAAAGACTGTCTCTAAAAACTCAACCATTGATTCGCCATCAAAACAGCTTGACACAACAAGAATAGCAGACTTCATCACAAGAAGGAAAACTCAGGTAATTATACATTGCTCACATCAGCAGCAATAACACTCACTATTACAGTTAGTAACTATGTACTGCTCTATAGACATTAGGATTTAATGGGATTGTGAAATTTTTACATAATCTTGTGGGGCATAGTTTCTGCTGAAATTTCTCCTAACAGCCTAAAAATTGCCCAGTTCCTAGGCTTCACTCGAAGATCCCACTGGTATCAGTTGGAATTTGTCTGACCCCCTTGTTAGTCAGCCTAGTCCTCTCTCCCTTTCAGGAAAATTTATGCACTGCTACTGCTACTGCTACACTGCTACTATTTTATGCTAAAATGTTACAAGTGTGTAAAATTGATGATGCACTCTGATTTGTCATTTTGGACTGTTTTTTAACATTCATCTCAGAGCACTTGACACAAACGACCTTTTGTTAAACAGAGCATGACATGTGCATGCAACTGAAAGCTCTCCCCCTTCCCCCAAATCATTAGAAATGTTCAAAAATAAAATAAAAAAATTATGCTCAAGTTAAGTAGATAAAAATCACCTCATAATAGCTTATTTTGTGAGTTCCCCCTCACTTTATGATCACGTCCCCACTTCACCTTCGCTTCCCCCTCCCCATTTTAAGATTCCTATGTACACCATTGAATGTACTATTCTTAATAGTATTGCATATGCAGCAAAATATTTCATTACAATTTGTCTTTCTTTTTTTTTATACAGAATGATATACATCCAGTGATACCTGTGTCATCACATTACCTGATTGGTAAAACATCAACTGTATAACACACCAAGCAAGTATTGCATTTCTTGATTGGTCAGTTATGTAACACTAAGCAAGTGTTGCATTACCTGAT
Organism: Anneissia japonica; assembly: GCF_011630105.1. NCBI lineage: Eukaryota > Metazoa > Echinodermata > Crinoidea > Comatulida > Comatulidae > Anneissia > Anneissia japonica. Next base: position 2,456,767 of record NW_022704992.1, on the reverse strand, counting down.
TGGTCAAATTTGGAATGGAACTGTGACTTGGTGGTTTAAGGTGTCAGCTTTCTGATACCTAGGGCACCCCCTCATAATAAACACTTGATTATTACAGGTCCCAAATTACCAATGTTTCTGCATGGATTTCTTTAGGTATGGAGAGATTACAAACAAAAAAAAACTATAGAATATGAATAAAATGTTTTGAATAAATAATAAGGAACATGACAGGAGTATATTTGCATCTTATTTTGCCTATCTTTCCCATCCATGTCTGGTCCGACATAAATAAATATACATTAAGATTAAATAAATAATTAAAATTAATTAATTCACATAATAATGCGGAAAATGGCTACATGTACACTCGGCAGGTGGAAAACGGCGCCACGAGCACCCCTACTAGGAATGGATACGTGCGCGTAACAAAATGACATTATTATTATTATTTAATAATAAATTAGGTAAAACTAAACCAAAAATTAATATAATTGTGTAATTTCTATTAGGAAAATTTGCAGCTAGAACAATTTAACTGTCTTACTTTAGGAATATACTTAAAATATAGCTTCAGTGTTAGAATAGAGCCTTGTTCATTTCCATATCACCAGGTGCCCTCTATACAATGCCAGTGGTTATGCAATGTGCTGTTATTAAAATCTTTCACTTGAAAATGAAGGACATTTCCAAATTACAGGTAATTAAACTGTAATTAAAACAACAAAGACTCTTTATATCAGTTAAATAGTTGCCACTGTGTTCATTAAGATTTTAAATATGTTTTTATTTTTTACACTCTTTCATGAATTATAATTTATCAGTGATTGGTAGTTGTATTCATCACAACATCATCAGGTTCAATTTGGATGTGCATATTCTAGTAGAATAAGACATTGAAATGAGTGCTACGGAAGTAGCAAAACTTGTAAAAATTAGATTATTTAGAGGCGTATTGCTACTACCTCTAAGTGTGTGTAAGTGGATTGCTGTGCGTGTATGTGTTTGTAACCAAGACTGTACAATTTGTAAATATCACCAACTATAATATATGTAGAAAGAGAAAAAAACATGATGTATAAATTACTTTCAGATCAATTACTGTATTTTTATTTTAAATTTAAAAATTGTAGAAAATGATTATTTAAAAATAATTGTGTGGATGAACTCATCCAATTGGTATCCATAGAGGTCATTGCTAATAATGAATATTCATAAGCAAGGTGTGCAAGATTGTAATGCATCATCCGATCTTTAGGTCAGTATTTATAATATACCAAATGATGTGTCTCATTTTCGTATTGATTTACAACAGTATTGAGTCGGATGTTGATCATGCCGAATCACGATAATAAATTGGACTTTTAGGATATTTATTTGAAATGAATTAATGACAATGCAATGAAATATGATTGTGTATAGTGTACATCTATGCCTAATATACATCATGTATTAATGTAATCATGACTAATAATTATTGATACATTAATATATATAGTATTTTGGTTTGTTTTTTTTTTTAAGTTTTTAATCAATGTGTACTTTTGGGTCTATTTACTAGAAGTTCACCATAAAAACGTATTATTGAAACTGATTAAATATTGAGTGCAAAGCAGAGTATTTAGAGTACTGACTCTAGTAAATCCATCAGGTCCTTAAATATTGAAGATATATCTCCAACTCTGTCCACACTATACATATGACAAATACCTGTGATTTGGCCATATATGGATGTGCTGTGACATTCTCATGCCTGTATATGGAGTGGAGTTGAATAGGTTAGTGATTAAATTGCTTACAGTACATCTAATGTAAAGCTTTTTCTCACGACTTAAAACAACTCCACTCCCTCCTAAAGAGACTTCCCTGATGAAAAAGCATCACATTATTTTAACTTATTTAAGGCCCTGAATATCAGCCGACCTTCTATGATACGCTGGAAGGGTCACCCTCTATAAATATGCAAAAAAATATCATCACTGGTATTTGTCAAAAAACAAAGCATAACTCACCATGACAGCCAATTGCCCATTTGCTGGTGCCACAACTGTCTCTGTGTTCAGCATTTTGGGATGAACATTAAACCAAATGCTTGGGAAGAGATTTTTAATTCTTTTTTTTTTCTTATGTTTCCTGTAACTAATATTATTTTTTAGTCTGAGTGTTTCTACTGTTGAAAGCAATATGGTTGTAGTAAATTGGAATGACTTATTTTATAGTAGTAAATTCATACAGGTAATTAATAACTGTAATCCCTTTTGTGTGTGTCATTTCTTTAAGATAATAGAGACGCCTTGCCAACTATACACCATCGTTGGTGCACCTGTTCCCTACTGAATTTTAGTGGACAATAAATGAGAGTTTGGACTCTGATGTAAGACTGAATTGTTTGTTTTTGTTTAAAAATAGTTTATGTCCACATGTATAGAGGTACTGTACCATGGTATTCATGTTTGCATGTCATTTCACTTTCAATTCAGTTCAACTAAATCTTTATTTATTTCATCATAAAGAAAACAAAATAGTAGATAAAAAATTCATGTTAAAATACTTGATGTAATTGGAGCTCATTTGAACCTCATAGAGGTTTTACAGTTATGAGTGCATTAGTGATTAAAATTTATAACATTAAAATCGTGAAAAGTTAAATGACAAAAAAGAGACGGGGCAAAACCTTACATAAATTGCACAGAAATGTGAGTAATAAATGTTTAAATTAATATATGTTTAAAAATATCTAAACAAGTAATGTACAATAAGCCAGTACAGTGAAATCGGTACTTAAAATTTGTAAAAAGCATAAAGTAATAAGAAATGAGACTGGACAGAGACGTAAAATATTGCAGTGTATATAATAAATGAATTAAAATAGGCCTATGTTAAAAAAACATGAATTTCAATATGTTTAAAACATGAATTAAAATATGTTTAAAACTGTTCTTAAAATGTGGTTAGACAGTATTTCAAATTTGTAAAAATCGTAATGTAAAAAGCATTGAGCATGGACAGAAGTAAAATATTGCAGTATATATTAGGAATGAATTAAATATGTTCAAAGTTTTCTTTAAAATAAAAACCGATTTTGGAGGACTTAAGTTGATTGCTAAGTGAGCTCCGCATTTTAGGACCAACAGTATTGACACTAAAGCTTTTTCGTTTACCGTTTGGTGGTCTTGGTGTCCCTTTATTTCTAGTTAAATTCATGGAACGTAACCATCATGTCATTTTAATAACGGAGCAAAGTTTAGGATTTAGGTTGTGATAAACATTGTACATGACTACACCTAGTTGTAAATCATTGATAATCTAGAAATTTTACATAAAAAAAAAAAATTATAAATAATTTGACATAAGTATTGGTCGCAGATCGTGGCGGAAAGCATAATTGTATATGAATTTGTATATGCACCTCTTCTTAAGTTGAATCTTTAATTCTGAGAAAAGAAAACATGATTGATACAACCCATGGGTATATCAATAAATAACACATGGGATATATATATATAAATCCCATTTGTATGGCAAAGTAAATCAGGTGTGTTTCAACAACTACTAAAATCGTCTGGGTAGATGAACATTAATTTGAAAGATTACGGCTGTTGTCACAACAATTTCAGTGTAGGACTAATCTGTAGATACGGGGATTTAGAATTTAGGTAATAAAACCATATGGGAATCTATTGAAACGTAACGTAATTTGTGTGCTGATACTCTAAAGCCCATAGCCAGCGGAGTTCGAAGGAACCCACCTTTTACAGAAATGCCATTGTAAACTATTGCCAATCATGCATGGAAGTTGTTGAAATTAACTCCAAATATATGAAATTTTTCATTTTTATTGCCATCTCCAGACATCTGAGGTGTTATATATTTTTTTTATTTACCCCAGCCAAGGTGGGGCTGATGTGGGTAAGGACTCAAATTGCCCTTTTGTGAAAAATTAGGAACCCCCTCTTTAAACAATCTGTGTTATACCTGTATTAAGTTTGAACGGGGAGAGATTGTTCTCAATTCCTCCTAATCATACCCTTTTTTTTTTTCTTTTTTTGTGCCGTTGAGATTTCATTGGTTTAAATTATTTTGATTTTATTTTTTATTATGGATGCAGCATTTGACGTGTGCCGCTGTTAAAGAAGCTTTTTCCAAATAAATATGGCACTTTACGCAACAGGATGGGAAGCCGGCCAATCTAGAACGGGTGACGCATTAGCCACGCCCACTTTTTTACTGCGCATGTCTTAAAAAGTTTCGGATGTTTTGGCCACTACGTTGATGACGTGATAGTGTGTATGCCTCTTTGGTGTGATGCACCCATTCTAATTGATATGCAAATTAGAATTGTAGCAGGAAAAATATACAATTTGTAAAATAGATATGTGCGTGTGTTATGATTTTATAATGGTTGACAGAGTAGACGCTGACAAAAGTTATGAAACAATTGGCTAGAGGTAAGAACTAAGATAGTGGAAGTGAGAGTGAACGAACAAAAAGTAAACATGAAAGCCAAAAACGCATAATTCCTAGAGGCACGCCTCTTAAACCACATTATTTATTAAAATAAATTGTATACCTGTACTGGGTTTCATTGTAAATTTATTTCTATTTGATATATGTTCGACTGAAAATATTAATGTTTAATATTATTTTATGTATAAATTCTCCCATCCAAAAATGGAACAATCCAAACAAACTAGAGTAAACTCTTCAGTCTTCAATTGTAGTGTTTATCCTCGAACTCGGAACCATCTGGAAAACACGAAAATGGAAGCAGCAAAGTGCTTAGGGTTTCTGGTCTTTCTTGGCAGTGTAATGTGCATTACTGGCTTCAGTTGGGCCCACTGTAAAGGTACGTTGATTTGTAATGTAACTGTTCCCTGGTTGAGAGCAGGTTATATTATTATTTTAAAGTAAAAGTTAAAACATTATTGCAACATTTTAATATTTAAGTTCTTAAAACAATACAAGTGGGCTTAACGTTACGAACTAGTACAGTAAGCCTATATATGATTTGTTCTGTATATGTTTTTCCTTACCTGGAACTACACAAAAATAAAAAATAAATTAAAAAAAAATAAAAAACATTGAGCAGTAATTCCTGGCCCTGAAACCTTGACTCAGAAGTACCGGGTTAGTGTCCGGTGGGGGATAGTTTTCCACCAAAGTTTTTTACTATTGTTTATTTTATTGTACTGTGCTGGTTACTTTTTGTTGTTGTTATTGTACTGTGTTTTTGTGCAGGACCATATTGTAAAGCAGCGGTATGATCTCGCCTGTATATGTTATCCTGCCTAAAGATGTTTTAAATAAAAAATTAATTAATTTAAAAAAAATAAAATAGATGAATGATATATTAGGACTAGTTTAGTTAGTCTATATAGAGAGTTATAATTATTTTAACTCCATGGTCTATGATAAGCATACTTGTACCATTCCTCCATGCTTTTAATACAATTCTTTCTAGTTTCTACCTAGCAACATATAATTTAGCATTAAATCACATCGATAAATTAAATTAACTATGATTCGACAAAACGTGACTACATGTACCTTTTTACGATCCCAGATCTTAAGATTTATTCATGATGTTCGTGTTAGTTTAGGACTGGTCATCGTCATATAGTATGCACAATGGACTTAAACTTGTACGTTGCATGTGGTCGTAATCCGTAAATCGCAGGACCAATTACCACACCACATGCCTTTAGGTAGTAAAGCTTTATTTAATCACGAACACATAACTCAACAACATTTACATACTGTTTTTCATAGTTGTTGTGATAAAAAAAGAAAACAAAATAACTCAAACTTACTTTATACATTATTACGAAATAATTAAATTTACATTAGACAAAGTAATTTATAAGAACTTCAGGCATATAAAAGTATAAATAAGCGTTTTTAATTCAAATTCCCATTCCGGCAGCACTAGCGCACACTACCACATCACTTAACCACTCGTATTGTACGTCTACACATGAAACCCGCGCCCACGCACATCTTCACGGTAGACCAGGCATGATGTCTGTGTTAGGTGATAACAAAGACCACCGTGCTTAATAGTTAGTTATCATAAGTGAAGTTTTGCTGTAATCATGCTAATTAACATTGTTTTTTGGTTGAATGCACTACAATAAGCTATCTTGGTAGACCATGGATGGGCAGACCATGGAGGAAAGACCTACATGAGTGTTAGCCCGTAGGGTATAGATTAGAAAGCAGTAACATTGTTTATATCTTAGTTGAGAGATAACTTGGATTGTAAATCTGTTCTATTTTCTCTATGGTAAAACATAGTCCCTTATTAACATCTAGTCGCTAACGAGTTATTTTCAGTTTTATTAATAGCATAGATCATAGACCTATTTTTAATAGGTCCATGGACCTATTTTTAATAGGTCCATGCATAGATCCTGCTGTGGTTCTATATAGCCAATTAAAGTCTAGATATCGTTGGCCCATTATAAAAGCCACGGATACTTAAAATGTAGAGAAAGTGCAGTAACTTTATTTTTTAATACTTTATATCTAGTTAATACTTTATATACAGTGGGCCTAAAAATTGGAATAGAATGAGCACAGAATACGGACACAACGGTGTATAAACACAAATGCGAAACAAATGATAAAATAATGGTGGAATAAGCACAAACAGATCGAAAATTTGACATTACAGTCCCTATATCCCTCATAATATAATCTTTCTGTGGTCACAAGGAATCTTTATGTCGCTCGTTATTCTTAAAAATATCCCTTCTTTTCTTTATAAAGGGCACTCCCATCAAAAAGGCTTAACTTTCAAACGCTTCAAGATGACGCCCGATCCTATAATCCTACCGGGCACAATCCATTTGCAGTTTGATATTGAAGTTACTAGAGATATCACGCCTCCACTCTCCTTAGAAGTAAAACTCTGGAAAATGGTAAAATTGTTCTGGTTTACCAAGAAAACACGAATCTATGGATGCTGGTAAGTACATTGACTGTATCCCAGTGGTCAAGGGTAACCACTTAGAGAGTAGTAGATTAATTTTCATTTTACTGCCAATTATATTGCTATGCCGTACTTTATTAAATTATAGTTTGGCAAGTTTCCACAGATGTAGGCACAAATTTAAGATTGGTAGATAGACTTGATTTGAATTGGGATTTTCTTCTCAAATCATTACATTGTAAATTTTAAACTAATTCCTCCATGATTTTATGTATTGACTATAGATTGTAACTTTTTGTATTTATTTTATTTATTTTTTGCACTGATAGGCCTAATGCTTATTTTTCTTATCCTTTTCTTTATATTTCAGTTCTTATGAGAAAATCTGCCATGCACTGGGTACCGGGCACAAGTCGTTCAGTTGCCCTAATGATTTCCTCACAAATTGCATAGACTGTACCTGCCCACCTGCCCCAGGGTTGTACAACACTAGCAAGAGCTCTGTTGCCATAGAGATTGATGACATTCCGTCTTATGCGCACATATTTGCTTCTGTAAGTTCATAAAATTTACGTGTGGTAAATTGGCTTTCTGTATTTATTCGAATACTTTTTTGAGGATATTATGTTCCAATAATCTTCCTTAATTTCACCACGAAGGAAATGTTTATTTAAAATGACGTTTTGAATAAATTCAGGTAGCTGGCTGTAATATTATTATAAAAGTCAATTCAGAGGGATGAATTACAGGGTTTACATAGAAATCACCAAACACATTAAAATTAAAGATTCTTATCTTTTCTTTTAAGGCAAAAATCCAGTTATTGTCTATTCCATCACGACAATAACAATTACTTTATTATTATTATTATTATTATTATTATTATTATTATTATTATTATTATTACTATCTCATATTATTACGCTGCTACAGCGTATCACCTATTGTTTTACTTACGATTTTTTTATTTTTTTATTTGTTTTTATTGTTTACGATTTTTTTCGGCACAGGCGTTTTGAATAAATTCAGGTAGCTGGCTGTAATATTATTATAAAAGTCAATTCAGAGGGATGAATTACAGGGTTTACATAGAAATCACCAAACACATTAAAATTAAAGATTCTTATCTTTTCTTTTAACTTATTTTATGCCCACGCGTCGTTTTACATTTCTTCACTACCGTATCCTTCCTAGGTTGTGTCCTTACTCTCTATTACCACTGCAGCCATAGTTCGAGTCTCACTGACGTGGAGTTGGTTTTCATGGGTTTTTTTCCATTTTTTTATTTAGCATGAATTTATTGTTCATGTTTTTTTGTACTTAATATTGTTTAATATTTTTATTATTATTATTAATAAGAACATCCGAGAACAACTTGCGATTTTTCGCATTTGTTTTCAAACGTACTGAGTTTCCACGTCAGGTAAGACAAAAATCCAGTTATTGTCTATTCCATCACGACAATAACAATTACTTTATTATTATTATTATTATTATTATTATTATTATTATTATTATTATTATTATTATTATTATTATTATTATTATTATTATTATTATTATCTTATATTATTACGCTGCTACAGCGTATCACCTATTGTTTTACTTGCGATTTTTTTTTTATTTGTTCTTATTGTTTACGACTTTTTTCGGCACAGGCTCTCTCCTTGTTACTTGGCCAACATCTACAAGTTGTGCATGTGTCTTTTTGTGTGACGTCACCGTTACGCGCTGTTTTGTGAAATTCTATGATTTATCGTAAATTCCTCACCAACAGGCATTTTTCAATAATTTGACACAAATATACTTCAACTTTTTTTCTCTTCACCGTCCACGCGCGAGTCATGACGTGCGCTTACGTGTGTGTAAAAATTTAAAAGATGCTCAGAATCACGTTTTGACTAAATTAGAGCATGTTTCAGGCCATTTTGATCATTTCAAAATTTCTCAAATTTTTCACAATTTGCCATTTTTCCATTTTAGGGAAAATGACATCAAACATACAAATCCGTGTGCGCGTTTGTGTCACATACAGTGAAAATATATGCCAAAATAATGCCTATTTTAAATCAGTTTCCAAATTTTTACTTCATATTTTGAAAGCACATGATTTTTATAGATCATTGGCTGATAGGGTATTTTTCATTTTGATGAGTCATCATGGTCAAATTAATATTTTTTCTGACCCCCCCTCCCCATTTTCCTTTTTCAAATCTTTGAAGAACCCGACAGAGGGCGGCAGACTGGATTACAACACTATTAGACAGAAGTATACAGTACTTTATATCAAGGGTCAACTTAGTATGCCAGATTACCGACCAACAGACATTTTTTAAATGACACTTGATACGTCACAAGTGTATCAAGGGTCGACTTCGTGTGCCCTTGCCGTCCGTGCGCGCGTTCGTGTGCGTTAAAATTTTAAAATTCCCAAAATCAAATTTTAAACAATTTAAAGCACGTTTGAGGTTCACAAATTTCAACTTTTTCAGTCATTTTAGACCGAAACAACGCCGTATGCACGCATTAAGCTACGTTCACATCAAGCCCGGATTCCGGTCCGGAGTCCGGGCTTGATGTGAACGTAGCTTTAAGCATACGAATTCGTGTGCGCGTTTGTGTCGACGTACTGACACTGTATTAAGCTTACATGTCTTTTGAAATGCCTGGTTTGATCCTGATACCAAAGTCTCCTTCATGATCAATCATTCCAGAATTATGGAAATAGCAATCATTTGATGACTATCGTATCCTTGCGGCCCCCTGCCCCAGCGCCTGACTCGGGGCCTTCGGCCACTGATCCTTTGTATTTCCGCATTTACAATTTTCGACCCCCACCCCCCCACGAAATGGGAATCACCCTACGCCCCTGCGAATTTAAATCTAGTTATTATTATTTTCTTTTTTTTTTTTTTTTTTTTTTTTTTTTTTTTTTTTTTTTTTTTTTTAATATTATCATGAATATGACCATTGCATCAGTGTTACGAAGTTAGCAATTACCGGTATCTTGTTTATCTTCTCAAGGGAAAGTTCGAAGCTCAATTTGTCTTGAAAGACGGGAACGGTCAGGTTGTAGAGTGTCTGGATATGAAGTTGGCTATCAAATTGAGTGGACGCAAACGACGAGCCCTTCCATCGAAGGGAACTGATCATGCGCAGCAAACATTGAACACCATGCCCAAGTATTGTTATCCACCAGAAGTCAAAGAATTCACCACGACAGGCCTACCAGTCACTGACGAATTAAAATCGCTCACAACTATTCAGATGCTACCGACTTTCGAAGAAGATCATGAGTAATTGCATTCGATTGATGAATTTGGATCTAATATTTGGTTCATAAGTGTAAAATTAGAATTATACTTAATGTTCACTTACTTGACTAACAGCAGCATCATCAGAAGTGATGTATAATACCTGGAGGTAAATATCGCCACACCATTACGCACTATTGAACTATTTTTAATTAGTTTTTAGAGAGAAAGCCAACGAATTTAGATCATGAAAAGCCAAAAAGAGGGAGAATTACATAACACGACGTATAACATAGCATTAACCATTTGTGTGTAAAGTAATTATCAATATTTCCTGAATGCTGGCCGAAATAGTAGGGAATACAATAGAACTCCGTTATTACATCCCTATCAAGCGGACCCCCTCTCTATTATGGGGACACTTGTTGGCTGCATAGAAAGTACATCTTTTAACACACCTGCCACACCAAACGGGAACACCCCTATTTTATTGAAAGTTCCCAGACTTTGATTATGGCAATTACAATGTACCCTCCAATTCGATACTCCACTAATTCCAAGACCCCTCTAATTCGAGACCACCAAGTACCAGACACAGATGTTAACCTTCGTAGGGACCAAACTCGAGACCACCCCAAAGTTTTAGGTCCCAAACTAGGTGGTCTGGAATTGGAAGGCGAATTGTAAATATAGGAATTTTGTTTTTCTTTCGTGTTTTTCATCCACCTTTATTCATTAAAATATTGTTTTCAATATTTTTCATTTTATCATCAAGAATACAATATTTCAATACCGTCCTTACGGACGTGTTATCATCGTTTACAGTATACAACAAATTTACAAATTTGTAATAGCCTATTATCAAGAATAAGAACTATGACATGACAAATATGACTATCATTGTTGGGATTTTCTTAGTGCATGATATCATTAGATTTTTCTTTTCGTATATTAAAAGTTTTCTGTCGTTATGTAGACGTGTTCAATTCATTGTTTTTAATTTTCCGTCATCAGACCCGTCAACGCCTTTTTTGACACAATAATACAAGATGTATGATTTACATTTAATTTCTGTGTAATTCGTTTCTGAACAACGGCATCAATGTTTTTTTTTTATTCCAGTAATTCTAAAATATTTGCCTTATAAATATACTAGGACCTAGGTATGCAACTTGCTACTATATATATTGTCTATTGCAAATAAAATTTTAAAAAATAAGCCTGTTTTTGTGTCGATTTATCATGTTCTTTGCTCTGTCCACATATTTCTCACATTTTTATAAGGACCGCCACACGAGAGCGCATAGGCGTTATGGCACTGTTTGTGCATTCGGTTCACATCCATATTCCTGATGATCTTCAACCTGTAAGCCTCTAACTCATAAGCCTAGTGATACGATTACGTTATGATCATTTTTTGCTTCTGCCGCAAAGTTGGTGGGTTGGGGAAGTCCTGTCTTATTGTATCTGTACTAACAGTAAAGTTGTTGATGGTAAAGCTGCGCTATGGCGTACGAATTTCGTCATCTGTGGTGTATATCTAACGTTGTCTTAATAAAGGACGTATGGGAAAATCATCAACTATTTTTCGACTTTAGTTGTAAAAATGCTCTTTATGCTCAAAGCATAAAACGCCGTTCGAGTTTTATAATGAAATTGGGTTTATAAGACATCGTCCATTAAGTAATTGGCAAGTGTGGTGCGTTCGCTGTTGGGTGTGAAAGAAAAATTATAACAGTACACAATCAGTATCGGTATTAAATAAATCGCCAAAATATAGGCACTATTCTTTCATTTATTATCAAAAGTTCAAATTCAGCTTACCCTCTAGGTAGAATCTTTAACAACCTTCTTTATTTTGGCATTTAATTTCAATTGACAGTCACTTGATACGCATTGAGCATACCTTGTTTGTAATAGAACAGTCCATTCTGAGTTCTTCTCCGGCTCGTTGGCTATTGGTAGTAGTGAAGTTTATGTTGACAGAGACACAAACTTTGATTACGCCAAATAAGCTTCTTTTCTTAAACTTAGAAACAGCTCCGATGGCGCATCAGTGCTACTGTGTTTTAGTTCTTGTTCTACTCGTTTTCTCGGTTGAATCCAAGTTTCGCTGGAGCCATTGCAAAGGTAATATCATCGTTTATATTTAAATAAATAATTATAATGTTAATAAAAATAATGATAATTAGGCCTATTATTATTATTATTATTATTATTATTATTATTATTATTATTATTATTATTATTATTGTTTATATTGGTGATAGCGGGTAGTAGTGGTGGTAGTGCTAGTAGGCGTAGTAGTAGTAATAGGGTCTAGTACAATAATACTAATAGGCCTCATCTTATGAATCATATTTAAGTGCAGAAAATGTTTAAATTACAATCCCATGAACGAAATTTAAATACTGTGCTGGTAATTTAGTAAGAGTACAAACAAACAATACTATGTTGTAAAAGAAATACAAACACTTGAATGTTTGAGCAGTTTGAGAGAGAGAATTAACGTTTCGACCTGTAGGTAGAAGATCATGAGTAGTGTAAATCTTTGCGGAAGCTCGTAAACTCCGTTAACACCAAGGTAGAATATACGAACAAACGAATAAACAAAAGAAATGTAATCTTCCCCATAGGCTTACCCCCAAAAATAACAAATGTCCCCTAAAACAATGGGGTGGTTTAGTCAGTCTATAATATCATTATTGATACCAGTGACCTACTGAGTAAGTGGTTTCAAGTTGGAACTTAAGATTATCTTTTCGACAGTTGACGTGTCTGTCAATCAAGGTACAATTACACATTGAATGAATAACGTCACAACATTTCATTAACATCATGTGACGTCTAAAGGTAGACCACACACATTGCTTATATGAGCCTTTGTTATTAGAAACACTATCAGAATCACAGTTGATGATTTGACAACCTTCAACAAATGTAGGGCTCGCTGCCTGCTTGCGATCGTATGGGTGGCAATTTAGGATGAGCAAACTTTTCTGTATCAAAGAATTTTGAACAGTATAACTCCGGCACGTGAAAAACCATGGGGGTATAAGGTAAAGCCATGGAGGTATTGGTCGTTAAACATATATAATCAAGTTGCGAAGAAAATGTTGTGATTACAACAGTAACTCCTCTGTCTAACACATTCTTGTATCTAATCAGCTCAGCACGAATCTCGTTTTTTTTTTTTTAATTTTCAAACACTTCACCAGGTACTTTATGAAGTGTAGTTTTTGCAAATACTGTACTTATAACATAATTAAAAGATTCTAAGGTAAAACATTCATGCCTAATAGACATTTTACTATTCAATTTATATATAGCATATATATATATATCTCTATATATATA
>NW_022704992.1:2439584-2442987 GCF_011630105.1 Anneissia japonica | reverse complement strand
TATATATATATATATATATATATATATATATATATATATATAATTATATATAGACCTATGAATTATATATATGGGGTAAAACATGATAATTTATGCTAAACAATGACAACTTTCTTTATAGTTTTTTCTTTTTCACGTGTATATTTTTTTTTTCGTCCAGGCCGAGTAAGGTCTGATATAGTATCTGTCGACTCACTGAATATTTCACCGAATCCAGTGCGTTTGCCGGGGAAAATTAATATTGAGTTTTCTACTCAGCTTCATGGAAATCTGACGGGACCCTTGTCAGTGAAAGCCGACATATGGAAGGTGAAACGCAGACGGTTTACTACCATGCGTACTAAAATCCCCGGCTGTTGGTAAGTTACATTCACTGTGCTGGGACCATCACATTTAAAATTGAAATTGCATTAGTTCTAGTTGTATTAGTATTAATTAGTTGCATTAGTATTGGAATTTGAGATCAGAAATTTGAAATTGATGTTTTCCGAAGCTTTTTTTACTTTTTGTTTGTATGGATTGCCCTATCTTATAAATTAATGTCCTTAATTTCAACTATATTACATTTTGTAAATACAGTACTGCATTCATTACGTAATGAATACTGATTCAAGAAGAATGATAAATGTATGAAATTCTGAAAACTGATTGCTTTGTGTGAAATAGTGTGATTGCTTTGTAAAATTGTAATATAATATACGTAGGCCTATAATACGTGTGGGTATGGTACGGTGACTTGTGTCGTGGTAAAACCTCGTTTAGTCTTGACATGGAGGTTCCTCCATGGTCTTCATAATGCTAAGTCACGTAGTTTCGTACTCACTTACTCACGAAAAAAGTTGTATTTAACTCTTCAGTAACTTTGACAACTTGTGCGCTAAAGTTTCAACCCAGGAAACCTGTCCCGCTTACCTGACAGCCAATCATATCGACTGTGTCTGCCCACCAACACCAGGATTGTATAACACCTCAGTTACACCTGTTACATTTACCGTCCAGGAAATTCCACTGTACGTGGCTATGTTTGCTACGGTAAGGAATGCTGGATATGTCATATTCCATGTTATCACACATCGGTATCGTAATATATTATTATTATTATTATTATTATTATTATTATTATTATTATTATTATTATTATTATTATTATTATTATTATTATTATTATTATTATTATTATTATTATTGTTAATGGGCTTAAAAGATAATAATATTAATGATTTTTAATAGGCATAATTATAAACAAATCATGACGTCATTATTAAACAATTTCTCTCCGGTCCTCCGTGAGCCTCAGACAATGTCCGAATTTTATGGGTTGTATTTGCTAATGTACATTAAAATTCAATTTCTTTGCCCGTTTAAAAAAGAATTACGAAATCCTATTTAGTCTTGACAAGCAATGGGCCTAATTATTTTTTATGAATTATTTTCTCTTTGACCAAGGGGTCACAGTGATTCAAAATTGAATTCTATTTGAATTTAGTTTATTTTTTTATGAATGCGTTTTTCTTTTCTTTTCTTACTGCAAAATATTAAAACGATCGTGATTATTTTAATTAAAACATTATAGTGACGATGGTGGTTAATACGACGATGATGATCATGATGATAGTGATGATGGTGCACATGATTAGAATGATTTGATAAATAATGATGAATGAGTGACTTGTCTTGAATAATTACCATAATACTATAACAATGTTACAATTTATTCATCAGGGAACATTTGAAGCCCAAATAAAAGTAAGAGATGGTCCCGAGAAGCGACTGCTCTTGTGCCTGGATATTGAAGTGAGGTTGCAGGCCAGATCCCGACGTTAGAATATTTTGCGGACAGGAAAAGGAGATCGTATGGTACGGTGCATGATACAGCGCAAGTTACTGAGGGATGACGTGCTTTGCAATTTGTTTCTAACACCAAAATGAGGCTTTGTTTCACCAATTATCGCCATTCGATTAATTGGTTAATTTCGATTAGTTTACTTTCACTAACTGCAGATTTATAAAGTAATGTATTATACACGATACCTAAAGTCAAACAGGAAGTTTTGTTCCATGTGTGAGCAATGCCAATTAGGAATACTAGTAATCAATACAAAATAAATGATGTTTGATAATGTTTGAAAGGAGAATGGACACCGATTCGTGTTATTGGAAGCAGGAGATTAAACTTGTGACCGTTTCAGTGTCAATTTCACTATTGCTCAGTGTGATGAATTGTCGTGCCATTGTCACAATATAGCCTTGTACAGTTATTTTATATATGTACCCTCCTAGATAGATGTTTAAAAATAAAGATATAAATGTTAAATAGATTTATGCATATAAGAATATCTGTGATTCAAAAATAGTTCCTCATAATACCGGTACACTTGCTACTATCATGAAGTCACGAGAGTGTGTTTACGTTTACAAAGCGAAATTAAAAGTAAAATATATGTCTTTAGGTCATACATAGGAAGCTTATTATTATTAATTTTTTTAATGCGCACTTTATATGTTTGCAGTGAACTTCATGTCTAACATTTTCGGTTTGGATTGGGTGGAGACACTGGTGGACATTATGGGCATGAACATTATGTTGATTTAGTTATTGTATTGAATAACTTAATTTTAATTTGTTTTGAATAAACGGCGTTTCTTTTAACGGAAATAACAGTTGTATATAAATTGCAGTTATCATTGTTTGTATTACTACATTTTGTTGGTATAACCCTACCATATCGGCACACATATTAAACCATGCATTAAATCATTAACGTGTAGTGAATGTGTGTGCAAATGTATGTGGACACGTGTAAATACACCTGGTGATGCGAATTCTTGTGTACAAATGACGTAACTTATTACGGTCACTATCGAGTTGATACGAATAGGTAAGGATGTATTTTATTTGTTAGTTTATCACATGAATGAAGATTCTTATGGAAATAGTACAGACTATAAAAATCTGATCAGTTTGCGTCTAAAAGTTTGATTAGACATGGACAAATATAATATCATTCGTTTTAAGCTATGATTTTGATGGGATTTTGGTTAATCTTCGTCATGAACTACCGAAATAGTGGGGCTATACCGACAATCAAAATGAAGAATCGGTAAGCTAAAGTGTACTAGACCAAGACAAGTTTATTTTTTGCCTAGATCAAGTCTACTTGTACAATTGAACTGGTACAATTAAATTACTTATAGATGCACACCTGATTTTATTGTGTACTAATAAAGTAAAAAACTAAATAGGCCTAAATAATTCTTAAAATGTACTAAATTAATTAATAAAACACCCGATGGCACTCCTCGGTGGCAGGTTTTATATATACATATACTGTCTCTTATACACATCTAGATGTGTATAAGAGACAGATTTAAGAATGCACCACGTAGGTCGCTTTCTTTGTTA
>NW_022704992.1:2423408-2439343 GCF_011630105.1 Anneissia japonica | reverse complement strand
ACATTGTATGATCGTTATATGTTATATAATGACGTGGTATGATGAGAGTGTCTACAATACCTTTATGACCAGATTTTCGCGCATTACGTCATGGTTGAATACGCGCACAGGGGTGTTTTGATTCAACGTAATGATCGCTATTGGCCCGACATTGTAAAGTGTTAAAACAATTCATAAATTTCGATCACATTCATTGATTTCAGTGGAGTACGATTGTTCCGTGTTATTGTTGTAAATTAACTAAAACTCAGTGCTTCATTTGTATTTCATAATCCGTACAGTGATTTATCTGTAGAAAGCGTACTTGCAGTTTGGTATCATACGAAGATGGAACGTCACGAACATGTAAGTGTGCTGTATTCATTAAAAAAAAATCAGTATTAAATTAAAATCGGGTTGCCATATGCTTATAGTTAGGCTATCGCCAGGGTTTCGGTACTATTCGTTATACCAAGGGCTAATGTGCATGATTAAATTATGTCACAATTGCGCATGTTCACCCGCTGCTTTACTTATTTTTGTTTGCAACATGGTTATCATTAGTGTTAGGCTTATTTTATATATCAACGATGATATCCATCATCTTCGAACATTGCCATAATAATAATAATAATAATAATAATAATAATAATAATAATAATAATAATAATAATAATAATTAGTGATAATAGTAATAATAATAATATCTCACTACTCCCCCCCCCCCTCAATAATAGGTGTATGTTTGATATATTTCTTTTGAGATGTTTAAATTCACGATTTGATTGCATTCTGTGTTCTTTATTTCCTCTGAAAGTTAATAGGCCCAACTCACGAAATAAACACTTGCTATTCATACCATTAAATAGAGTGAACAGTTAGACACCACGATTGATGTATTTCGGTTAAGTTTTTCATTTAGAACTACTTTCTCATTGTATATTTATGTTGTATTAATGTCTTTATATAGTAATATTTTAAATGTTTTTAAATTGTATCTATCTAAGACATCCTGTAATTGGCCACTGGCTGTTGGGTGTAGCGTAGTTGTGAAATAAAATAACTATTTATTACCACCATGTATCATATCATTATTCATCATCACTATATCATTCGACAGCATACAGACAAGCCATCGTGGGCCTGGATGAATTTAATACAGTAGTAGAGAATTTGCCTTTTTTGCTTACTATGCAACAATAGGCCTATACCAATATGGCCTAATTAACAGCCTGACCAAACTGTTTTGTATAGATTACCACCATAACTTTGGTTTTATGTGAATCTGTGAGATTCAACAGTTGTTTAGTAATTCACTTGTTTTAGATGGCGTAGTCCTACCATTTGCACTTTTATTTAATTAAATAACAGGTGTGCCGAGATACTTTCTGTTATTTACACAATACACTGTAATTTTTAAACAAAGTAAAACCCAGTAAGTCAGGAATGCGACAACAGCAATCGAAAAACCTCTAAATTGAAAGAGAAAAAATCATCTTAATTAGTATTTTATAACAATGTTAATCCTTATTATTTCAAAAATAATTATAATTTATGAAATGTGCGATGATTAGGGAAAATAATTCAATTTGTTAACCTTCATGTATCACCTGGCGTCTTTCCCATGCGTAATTACATCACGTGAAGATGCAAGATATTATATATTATGGCCTATATATTATTATATTAAACTGAATGTCTAGAGTTGACTCCATTTTTACGGATGTTGCATAGGCCTATAGGTGGCAATGTATTATAAATCACTTTATATGAAATGATTTTTAAAACATTGCAACTTTGAAATATAATGGTTTATTATATCTTTCAGGACGCACAAGGCTTTGTATGCGGCTGGATTTGGTTCATTTTCCTTATATGCATTCCCTTAGCATTTATGTTCGGGGCACCGCATGAACACTTTGAACGGGAATTTGTGTCCGCATCAACGCTGTACCTCGCTTTAAGCACCTGCATAGCAATTGGAATACTTATCCTTGTTATTCTACTAAAAGATTTCCACGACAAAGATAATGAGAGGGATGACGATAAAGGAATTTTCTTCGAAACGGGTGTGTCAGAAACCATCCATCGTTTTCAGGATAACGGTATTTATCTAATGATTACAGGAAGCGTTCTTTTACTCGCTACCTCAGCATTTCAAATAGCGCCATTATTTATTTATATACATTGTGTAGGATATCCACTTTTTAACATCAAAGTCGCCATGGTTGTGTTGATATGGATTTTCGTGGTCATGGAAATGGTATTAATGCATTGTTTGTTCGGCACTCCACGGCAGAGCAACTCCTGGTGGCATTTTACTGGTTTGTTCCTTCTTAGATTTACATTAATTCCGATGAAATACGTCGAGAAAAAACGTTGTAGAAAGAAGCTCCGTTCAAAGATAAGAAATTACATGATGTTAGCCACTTTATTGTGGTCTAACTTTTCCTTGATATTGTACGCCATGTTCGAAAACGCAAAGTCTGTATTAGATGTCGAACCAACAAAGGAGGTGAACTGCTCGTTGGGGTTCGTATCCGTGATAAACCAAGACGACTCTATAAAATTCTTCAACAACATGTATATATCAGTTCTGTCAGAATTTACAGCACTAATGATCGGGATTATCTATCAAGTATTCTGGCTGAGTATGTCCAAAGAGAACGAATTTAACCTCCAAACAAAGCAAAGTTTGGAATCGGCAAAAGTTGCGCCACAACTTCATCTCGAAGTTTACGACGAAAAGAGTAAACTGGTAGAATCCCGGAATACTGATGAATGTCATTTGTCGCACCATCGACCAGGACCTGGTCTTATCACCCTTATATTAACAGCAATCACTACAGTGAGTTTCTTTGTGGCTTCTGAGATAGCTCTGATGGTATTTTGCTATCACGAGCAGCGTAACACTCATCAAAGCAGCGAGCATCGGGCGAGTCTGCTGCTGCAGCTGGATGGCACTGCAGAGATCCTCATTTATGCATTTCTGCTCTTTACTGTTTGTTATATTTGGTTTAGAATGAAAGACTCACTATCGAATCCTACGCATGAAACATGCATAACTGATTTGGATCAAAATCTCTTGCTTCTGTCACTAAGTGGAATCTTCCTACAAAATGCGTGCTCTCTAATCGCTGCCGTCTACAGCATCGTTGATTCGACAACTCGTTACGCAGCATTCGTCGTTCTCATCCGTGATTGTATAATCATTCTGCAAAGCACTGCACAGACAATGTTTTTATGTAAACTTGTACGTATTGATAAATTTCATTTCTCCAATGAACTAAAGACGATCCTTCTTGTGTTGCTGGTTTACAACCTGATATTATATATCTTCAATCTCATGGTAGAATCAAAAGAACTTTGCATAGAAGAGTTAGAAGTTTCATTTTATGACGCAGGCGACTGGGGCGCACTTCTGCGAGTAGTTTCGCCGTTTTTTATATTTTATAGATTCCAGTCGTTCGTCATCATCGCAGCAGTAATTCAGAGACACGTGTACTTATTCAACACTCCTATAGAGATGCCGTACAAGAACCTTTCCAGTGATTCAATGATTAAAATGGAAGGCCACAATGATGCTCGGACAAATTAATTTAACTGTGTACAAATATTCAATTTCCCTTCAGAATTTCATTAAGGAATAGATATGTATTTTGCCAAAACTTAGTTATTAAAATACTTTATGCTTATTTTGTATAATTAAGCAAGTAAATTAGCTTTCATATAGAAATCAAAGCTACATATTCTCTCCATTAATTTACAGAGATGAATAAACTTTTGAATTGGCAGATAATAAATTTGAGGATTTAAAAAAAAATTCTATTGTTTCGTTTTTTTTCTACATAGAGTATGTATCTTTTAAGCAATTTCAATTAATATAAAATAATATACCAAAAGGGGACAGAAATACGCTTTTCCCCCCCATAAACACATGTCGGGGCTTAATGAGGGCGGGCTTAATGACACAGTGCATAACAAGACAAACATTTTTATGTTTATTTTTTATCATTGTAGTAAATATTAGAACATGGCTCGCTCACCAATGTATAATTTTCAACAATGTTTAGTAAATATGGTCCATCAATCATTTAAGAAACTATTAAATTGTATATTTTGAAAAGTAGTTTTGGTAGACGAAAATAAATAAGACATGTCTCACAATGACCTTATACTGTATTTTATTTCTGTTCATGATTCAGATTAAAACTAAAAACACTATGGCACATAATACAGCCGGCAACATATCAGGTTGCAGGCTGTTGGACAGTTTTGTCCTACAAATCTTTAAATTGTAGGTTAATTTCACAAACTGTTCATCCGTCATCCATCTTGTCTTTTTCATTTTGAATCGTGTTCTTTAAATGTTGGTTTATGGCTGCTAAAGCATTTGATTTGAATGCAGTATGATTGAGAACCTGTTTGAAGTTGGCCAGTTCATTCATGCTGAAAGTAAATAAAAAAAAATTTCAATGTAAAACAAGATAATCTGAGATTACAAACCCTCACCCAGTTGCGATATATGTACTGTATCTAGTGAAAAAATAGTGGCCCGCGGTCATTCGCCAAACTAGACCTAGTATCATAGCCCTCGTCTGGCAAGCCCATCGATCGGGCAACCTTGCACGCCATATGGACCGCTTCCAATCCAGTAGCCAGAATTTGACACACAGTCAGCTCGGCCTGGCCAAATGTCTCAGTAGAACGATCTGCTCGAGTTGGCTGTCTGTTGCGGCAGGAAAATATGTAAATAACATTCTAAATTCTGCGTTTTACTTCTGATCAGCACCAAATTCGAGGAGGACCAAAATACACGTAACAACGCCAATGTGTAAAAATTTGAAGTAAATCGTTTCCAGTAGGACACACACACCACACATACAGAAGGGTGCTATTACAATAACCTTCATCTTTCCTTCGGCAAGGCAATGGTAATAATAAAATTATATTTTATTAAAATCAATCTAATTAGTTTTTTTCCTAAATATATTTTGCAGCAGGTATCTAAAAATACTTTAATGTGTCATCTTATGTATTTAAAATATAAATATACTGCATACATACACAAGCTTCTGTCGATCCCCAGATTTCCAGGTACTTGTTTTTGTCTTTAACCTGAGCAAAAATTAGATGAAATCAATTAAGATTAATTCATGTTGCACCCCAGCAATATTCATTTTGATTCAATAATAATAAGCAATTAGTAGAGCTAGGCATAGTACACTATAGGAAAATTATTGTACGAAGGTTAGATTTAATGCCCGAAGGAAATTTTTGAATGCATTAAATCTAACCTAAGTATAATAATTTTCCATTTAGTGTATGATGCATGCTCTACTAATTGCTTTATAAGTCAATCACCGTCTTTTAATTTTAGTTTTTTTATAAGCAACTGTGGTAGCAGTCATCGGTTGCTATAGTGATATGATCAGTATACGTGTGCGTATTTATATTTAGCTGTGCGTATGCCGATTTCTGCTCCTGCAGTACGCGTTTAACTACACATCAGCAGCACAGTACAGATGCGATCAATAACTATTGTAATTTGTATTGTGTTAGAATGAACTTGTTTGAAATGCTATTGCTTGATAGACTTTCGTCAAAGAAATAAACATTTCAGGATTCGAGAGAGAATACAGTCTCTGACGTCCTTTTTGGTCGGTGCATGCAGACAGGTAAAATCGTGCGAAGATTTCATAACTAGGCTAGGCTAAGGTCTAGTTGTAGTAGGAGGAGGCCTGTGCGGCCTCCTGCCTGGCCATAGGCCTACATCAACATTTGTTCCTGGAGTCTTTACAAAAGGTATAGAGTATTCCTATTAAACGTTCAGTTTGTTGTGTTTATGAGGGTCCATTGATTCAATGAATTCCTTAATTGTTCATACTTAATATTGAATTTGAAGTAACTTTCTTCGGGTTCTTAATAAGCTTATTTTACGAAAGTAATTTTCAATTCAATTTTTATCGCGGTACGCGATGTATTTCGCGGTGACAAAAAATGAGGAATTTTTTTTTACACACGAACCTAAAAAAAAATCAAGCCAAGCGTCCACTAATAGAAAAATTAGTGAACGCTGGGGAATAGGCAAATAACATAGGGAGTTACAGTGATGACATCACGATTGACTTATAACAACAATTAGCAATAACAGCAGTACCAATCTAAATAATATTGTGAGCAAATCAGCTTATGGGGATGATGACTACTACTATCAGAATAATATCAATGACCATTGTGAAAAATAATTATTTGGAGTATGGTAACCGGTGTATGACTTTTCCCCTCTCAATTTATTAGTAATTTACCTGGCAGCATGTTTCTCAGCATTTGACTTTTTTATTGTTGTTAATTGTAGGATTTCAGAGAGTTCTGGAAGGGCATCTGTTAAAGGTTGAAGGTCACCAACGATAGCTGTACTTGCTCTTTTTTTAGCATCGGCTTTCTTCTTTTTCGCTGTTTTCACATTTTGAATTTCTGTAAAAATATTACCATAATTGATTTAGGGATGTAGTTTTCACAAACATTCGGCTAATTTGATTGATTTGTTGATTTTTTTATATTAAAATTAAAATTTTCAAAAGCTTAACTATAAATAATTAATACCATAAAACCTCGGGCTTCTTTTTATTTTATGCAACCTTTGGATGGGCTTCTGAATAAGTCAAATCAAATTAAAATGTCTGAAATTCACATACAGGTATGTACTTTATCTCGAAATGGGCTTTTTTTTTTAAAGGCTACTTTTGCAAACTAAAGAGGGGTTTCAATTCGGAGATGGGCTTCTTCCCAAAATTAAGCCGATTAGGCTTCTATTTGAAGTTTTACTGTATGCATACTTACTCTCTAACCATTTCTCATGTCGAATTTTCATCTTATCTTTCTTTCTCAAGTGTTGTCCTATTCCAATACTCTTTTTTGATATGAAACTTCTTGTGTCATCATTATCTACATTCAGATGGGTGTTAACATTTGCCAAATCAAAGTTCTTAAAGTTGAAAAGGCCTTTAGTTGGAAATATAGGCCCTAAGCCTGTTGATGTCACATCCATCTGACTATATGTTGGTTCCTGAAACCAGAACAAGAATTCAGTACTTCATGTCATGATAAAGTAATTACTAAATAAAAGATAAATAGTACTAAACTGTATTACCGTTTGTTTATCCCCATCTTCATTTCCCTTTCCTGGTCCAGAAGCAGGAAGATGGAATTTTGAACGTTTTCTTTTTATCTTTCCCATTTGAATCCTAGGCCCCAGTCCTAGTAGGCTACAGCATGGCTGCAGCACATAAAAGACAATACTGTACTGTATTATAAAATAAAGCTAGCGAGCGAGGTTTATTGTGTGTGTACTACACACGTTTTCGTTCCACATGACTAAACACCATAGGCTTACGACGTCGACGGCGATCGTTTCCGTTCGAAACTATTTCGCGAAGTACTGTTCCAATTTTGTTATTAAAATAGCGGTTTAGGCCTACATACTATTATAAAATATTATTTTTTTTAAATAAATATATTATACTGAACTTTATTAATTAATATAATAAAATTAATTGTTTCTGCTTGCTTTTAAAGTATTACAGAAACATACGAATTAAAGGTCAGCTATAAGCCTAAATAAGGTCACTCAAAATGTAAACAAGTGAAGGCATTGAGGGCTTGCGATACCATTACATAGGTTTTTAATTGTGGGTTGAAGACACGTTTAGTACCTTTTAGACGTTTATTTTCGTATTTCACATTTCAGTATTAGTTTTAGGATGAGTAAAAGGGTTCCTGGAAATAAAAGTAACAACATGGATATGCCTAGGTCTAAAACGGCCGAATCAATTCATGAAGTTCGGGAGATGGAGGGCAAGAAATGTTCTTCACTTCACCCAGGAAAATTCAAACCCGTTGATCAAAAGGTTGCTGTCCTATTAGGGATAAGTTTTCCAATTGCATTCCTTGTCTTCTGGAAGGTCACTTTACCTTTCTTTGCATCTATATGTTCATTGATCATTGGTGTAGATGTCGTACAGACCTTAGCATTCTTACAGGAAGGTAAGTGAGTGAAAGTCATTAACATTAAAAATTAACAAAATTCTAATTAAAGTTTCCCAGATAAAAAAAAACACCTTTTTTTTCTCATTGCTAA
Organism: Anneissia japonica; assembly: GCF_011630105.1. Lineage (NCBI taxonomy): Eukaryota > Metazoa > Echinodermata > Crinoidea > Comatulida > Comatulidae > Anneissia > Anneissia japonica. Next base: position 2,431,224 of record NW_022704992.1, on the reverse strand, counting down.
AAACAGCTCCACAGTTTTGTATTGAAAGCATCAGTCCATCCAGTAAGTAGCAAATACTACTTCTTGTTGTATGTGGAAAAAAATAATCTAGATCAAATGTAACAATCATAATAATTCTTTTACAGACATCATGAATGCAATGACATCACCTTGTCCAAATTGGATTTCTGCTGAAGAGAGAGCTTTCATTAGAAACAGTTCCCCCAAGCAGATTAGAAGAGTTAGCAACTTGACTTTTGCAGAATTTGAACAAATCGTCAATGCAGGAGAACCAATTGTAGTCAGTGATGGTATGAAAGGTAAATGAAAGACAAGTATAGTACTGTACTAAATTGATTTGTATCAGTAGATGGTACATCACATTGCTTTCAGTTAAATTACTTTTCTGCCATATATCTGAAACATTTATTTTTATTTTCCATGATATTTATATGGCAAACCACCATTACTGTTGATATTACTGCTGTATATTATACACACTGATTTTATTTTATTTTTGATACACTAGACTGGCCAGGACTTGGCTCGCTCAATTGTCAATCATTTTTTTCCAAGTACCCTGATGCAGAGTATTTTGATTGGCAGGTAAGAATGCAGTATGATACAATATTCGATACACTTCTTTATAAAAAAGTATGCCTTATGCGTGAAAGATATCGGTCTTAATATATAATACACAGTGTTTTAAAGAGCTGTAGTACAAGAAGGGGCGCTGAATAACCTCTTAAGCTCTGCTTATTCTAATTTATATGGCAAATTTTTGTGACTTTGTCCCCATATATGGGTGTGATATGACATCATCGTGCCCATATATGGGCAAATCACACAAATTTGTTAGATTGGTAGAGTGAATAGAGCTGTATAAAAGCACTATTTCTATATTACTGTTTTTTTGTTGTACATAGCTGTATGGTTTCTGTAGCATTATTTCAGTGCTTTAAATACTTCTAGGGTCAAGTTATTACACCACTGAAAGATATTAATAAAAGGAAAAGTTACAAAGGCTTGGAATGTGCTGCAGGATACATAGATGTTAGGACTCCAACAAATGCAAAGTATATCCAAGTAAGTTATACCATGGAGGAAATATATATATTTTCTCCATGGTTATGTTTACTAAATAATAGCTGGAATTATAGTTATTACAGTGGTCTTAAGTTGGAAGAAGCCTCTTCTGGGAGATCTGGTCAAATGAACTTTCTTAACACATCTAACTGTACTTTTGCTGTACATGGCGATACCATTACCAGCTGACATCCGGAAGATAATAGATAATACAGCAGTAAAACATATAAATATATTGAATTTGCAGGAGGCTGGTTTGTTTCCAGGAGGTTTTTGTTTTCTTGTAGGATTGTGAGAGGACGACTTGATTTCTGGGAGGCTCTAGGAGAAATGATAGCAAGAGTGATAATGAGAGCATAGATGAACATAGACACTGCACAACCTACTCCAATACGTCATGTACTCTTAGTTTTGTGTGAATATTCAGCATAAGCCAAATATGTACAGTACTGTGTCTGACTGAAAGTTCCAATGCAAATAGATTAGATTTTGAAAATATAGTTTGTTACTTTTATATGCAACTGATAGTAATAGCTATAAATATGATGTTAAACATTTTTTCAGGATTGGGTGAATCAAGTGAGGGCGCCATACTTTTTATCAGAAGATGTTTACACCCGGGAACCATTTGCCAATGCTTCTCATCCTAACATGAATTTTTTTATTGGAACAAAAAACACAGGCGTGTCACCTCACCTGGATGAAACCTGTGACACCTTCATGACAGCACAGGTAAAAATGCATTGTTCTTTATTCAATTTTGTGATTCATCAGTATTACATCATATCACTATTAACATCATATCATTAATATTACATCATACCATCACTATTACTGTACATCATATCATAACTATTACATCATATAAACACTATTGCATCATATCATCAATATTTACATCATACCATCACTATTACTGTACATCATATCACTATTACATCATATAAACACTATTTCATGATATCATCACTATTTACATCATATCATTAATATTACATCATACCATCACTATTACTGTACATCATATCAACATTATTGCATCATATCATCAATATTTACATCATATCATATTACATCATATAATCACTGTTACATCATATCGTCACTATTACATCATATAATCACTATTTACATCGTATCATCAATATTGCATCATATCATCACTATTTACATCATTAATATCATGTTCTGTTATTCATACTCGAGTGAAAAATAAAATAAATTAAGTTAAATTTTTCAAATTATTGTTTAGTTTTCCAGTGTGAAGAACTGGAGTCTTTCATGGCCAATCAAGGAGGAAGGAGAACTTAGATGGTCAAATCCAATTGTTTTTACTCTGTATCCAGGTAAGAGATCCATCTATCAGTTTAATGATTTCAGTTTTTCATTTCTGATAAAGTATACACCAGACAATATCTATTAGAGTACTAATTATGAGTCAGTTGTCATGTCATCGTTTCCATTTCCATAATATTGCAGGGTATTTTTTGCATTTTGGGTGCAAAAGGCTAAAGCTATTGTCAGTGTTCTCTTAATTGGAACATTTTTACTGGTAAATTTGTCCATAAAATTCAGCTATGTGCACAGTGTGAGTGTTGCTCCTTTTGTGTTTAATGACTTGAAAAAAAAAAAAAAACAACACCATAGCCTATACTAGTCTTAGATTGGAATAATGTTCCTTTATTGAAAGAGGGCTAGCCTAAACCACTTAGGCCTTTAAATGGTTTTTTTAAATTTTTATTTTACAAACACAAAATATTTACTGGTTGGGTGGTTATTTTTACGGGTAAAATTGACAGCTAATATGCTTCGGGAGAACACTGTATTGTTTTACATTGCGACAAATATATTATTGCCAAGCCAAGCTCTGAACGCACAAACAAATATCGCTCTACTGCGTTGCTAAAAACAAATGAAGACTAGACCACCTTCAGGCAAGGTTATGAGGTAACAATGTGATTGACTTAAGAACTGAGAAGACAGTACTATAAATATTATATATTATATAACAAATGGTCAGTTAAAAGGTCTGTCATGTGAATTGTTAAATTTTGCATTCATAAGTATCAGGGAACAGTGAAATTTCACTGTTCCCTGATAAGTATACAAAACAAAACAAAGGTTTTAAAGGTCAGGTGGCTAGAGAAATCAATTATTAGTGTAAGGAACTTGTTTTAAAAAATTACATAATTTGCAATATCTCTTTTCAAGGTGAATTATTATTTTGGTTTGTGGGAATGAGACATCACACAGAAGTTTTAGAGGATTGTTCACTCAGCTTCAGTTTCCAGATTACTATGCCAGCTCCAAGGGACTATTTTCATAAACTTACACAGAATATTCACTCTGTATCTGAGACAGATAGGGAAAAGTTTTTCAAGCAAACATACGTTTCTAATTTGGATTTCTTAGACTCTTGTAATATAATTGAAAAAGATGGACAATCATTTATTACAGCAAGTTTAGAGCCTGTCACATAATGGTTGTATATTAATGATAATAAGTTTATGAATTTCAATGATTTATGGTGGTTTTACTAATAGAAATGGTATTATTTAAATGTCCTTTATTTGGCAAGGAAATTTTTTTTTCATGTTTAAATTTTCAGGTGAAAGCAATTGTTTTTTTATACTTTTTTTCATTCAAACGAAACTGGAATTGTCCGCTAGATGGTTTTTGTTGGAGCTTACTCTAATCGGCAAATGCTCTTGGCAAGAAACTCTTTGCAAACAATGTTGTCTTCTGACTTGGGACGTCAAGCTTCTGGTCAGAGGGACTCTAGCTGGTCCGAGGACGTCGATGTATTCTTTTTTTAAGTTTATAATATATTTAAAGTAAAACAAAACTGATTCCAAATAGAGAAAGTGAGGCTATATTACTCAATGTTTCGACTTTATCTACTCATCCTCAGGATTCTCAGGAATAACGTATTTACTGTACATATGTTAATCTTGATGATGACAAATTAAAGTCGAAATGTTGAATAATATGGCCACACTTTCTGTATTTGGAGTCACTTTTGTTTTATTTTATTTGAACATAGTCAGTGCACCTTTTGGTTAATATATTTAAATTATAGTATTCTTCAAATGAGTATCTGTTATAATATCGTCAATGTGAATTGAACTTAAGACTGGTGTGGTTATCGAGGTAAGTATGTTACTACTGATTTATGTATTTTATCTATCAGAAAGACTGTATGATGAGACTTAATCTGTTGTACAGTGGTAACCTAAGAGATGTTGAAAACAGCATTATTGTTGTGTTTGTTTTTATTTCTAATCCATGAACATAGAAATACAAAAGAACAACAGGATTAAGGATGACCCAATTAATCCAAACTAAAGGAATAGTTTCCATTGGGGTCCTTTTTTAAAATTTACAATAAATAGAAAAAGGAAGAAAACAAAACATAAAACATTCACATGTGGTCATGTGGTGCCCTGGACAGACGTTTTTATTTTTTTTGTGGGGTGTTCATTTAAAGGGACAATGGCATAAGTCACTTCATCCAGGTAAGTATCTAACTTAAAAACCTCAAACATCACTTCTGATTTTCTGTAATTTAGAAGAAATTAAATTTAGCATGTTCATGTACCATGCCAGGAACCATTTGTTCCACACCCCCCCCCCCCAAACCACGGTCAGGTAGTTAAAAAAGAAACGCATTGTGTTTAAGCTAATGCTTATTACATATAAATCATTGAACAACCAGTCACCAGCATGCATCCGTGAGATGGTTGTGACAAGATCCACGACAAGATCCCTTAGGTCAACAACTGTTAAATCAGTGCTATTCGTTCCCTAAAGTCATCTCAGAACTTATGGTGATCGAGCATTTGCAGTTGCTGCCCCTAAGCTTTGGAACAGCCTGCCCGATTATGTACGCCAGGCACCTTCAACTGGGATTTTCAAAAGCCGATTGAAAACTCATCTTTATAACTCACTATAGACCACTCACATTCATTCATTTTCGTTGCTCGATAGGCCAATATTTAGTTACACACATCATTATGACACGTGAAATCAATAGCTGACCGGCCTTGGTCGGTCATTGAAACGGTGTGATGATGTGTGATTCTATTTTTTATCTGTTTTGTCGGTTATTCTGTTTGGTTAGTTTAGGTTATTTCTGGTCAAATTTATTTCCATACATTATTCACATATATTTTTCAAGCGCCTTGAGACGGTTTCGATCATGGAAGGCGCTATATAAATATAAAACCATAAACCATAAAAATCCCAAAAATCACCTTATTTTGCGAATTATCGCCCCTCAACTGATCATCAAGTCCCCTTAAGGTTGTCGGAGACTGGTAATAGAACTTCCTTCCTTTCTTTGTGCAAGTGCAACTCCTGTCTCTTATACACATCTAGATACGCCACTGCCAGGAACATAGGCAATAACTACTGCATATTCCAATTGCTCGGATGTCTTTTCAACGATGTGTGTGAATTCGGACTTCATATATGCTTGTACACAGATGAAGATTGCTTATGCTTTCCATCCCAGAATTTATTAGAATTATTTTTTTTTATGTAACAAAAGCATGCAACAATTTCAGCATCCATTGTATTTACTGTTTACATGATGTTTCCACTTCATTTTAATTGACTGATTGTGTTCTATACTTGCAGAAGTATGTCGGAAAAGGTTAGAAATTAGATTAGGCTAAATGTACACATATATAAATGGTTACAGATGTTTAGTTGTATCTAAACAAAGTAAATTGGCAAGCTTGCAGTGATCAGTAGCTATGTCAAGTTTAAACGTTTAAGGATATATATATATATATATATATATATATATATATATATATATATATATATATACATCATCATTTAACATAAACTTAGTAATTACTAAATTTAGTATTAAAGCACACAAATTATTGATAATGATTTGGCTGAAATAGCAATCAACATATACTGTAACATTCATTAAAAACAAACAACATAATTACTATGAATTAATGTGAAGTATTATTTGTGTTAACCTCAATTACATTTTACAAAGGCCTTTTAAAATGTTTCACTGTGGTGTGTAGGCAATTCGACAAAATAACTTTCCACAACATAGTTCAGTGATTTTTTTTCTGGTCATAATATAACTGTATGTCTACATACGAATACTATATAGATTACATCAGCATAACAATAATACAAGTTGATTGCTGTACTTGATAGTTTTATAAATTCCAGCGGAAAACACATCAATAAATTGTCTATAATCGAAGAAACAATGGAAGTAGTTATGATGTTTAATGTACCGTATGATGAAAATATTAATCATAATCGAGTAAAATCCCACTATAACTTGTATTAAATGTGTATTTGATATTTTTTTCCCTTAAGGACAGTTATTCAATATTTTGCCAAATTTAAATTATATTTCATAGCCCGAAAAAACTAAATGCTTCTTTTAGTACATCTATGAATTTATCAACGTATTCTAGGTTAATCTCCCCGCCATCTTCAGAATCAAGTTCATTTAAAATCGTGTCGATAAAAGAGTCTTGTTTGCACATGTCGGGGGGTGTGAACACACTCATGTTTTGTATGCCTAGCGTCAAGTCGAAGAACCGTGTAGATGTAGAGATACTGTACTCGCTCTGTGGATCATTGTAGGTAAACACCTCAAATACTGGCCAGCAATTCTTGACTGTAAATGCACCGATCCAAGCTTCCTCTGGAAAATTAACCACAAGACAAATTTCATAATTGTATAGGAAAGTTTTACATGACCACAATTTTTAAAACCTGGCGGCAGTGACGTCACCTAAAGGTAGTGTTTATTAGAGACAACCTTATCAGTGACAACAGTGTTATGTTTTTACTTTCCTCGGCTTTCATATATTTTTGTCTGTCCATATGTTGTATTTTGCCGAAATTAATGAAATAAATAATATAAAATAATTTAGTTTGTTTATTTTTTAGAATGTCGAAAAGTTTGTTCCATAATTTTTGTTCTAAAAACCATATATAGGCGTAATATATATACTTTATGCCTATAGTATATATAAAAGTATATAAGTGAAACAGAAGTGTTTTGATATGTATCTTATGGATTCTTTTAGAGCAAATCATGTTTTAATTTGATTTTTAATGGTTTCACCAACCACAGAAGATATAAATTTACTTTTATGTGTAACAGTTGATACTTTTATTGAGCCGACCATATACAAAATGTAAAAACATCTTGAAATCTATTATGTAATTGGCTACGCTATGTTTCATGACGCACGCGTTGTACGCGCGAATATCACGTGACTTATGTGATACTTCAGATCAGACTTACTCTTTCTGCCAGGAACTCTATCAGACCACTCGCGTACGGTAAACGATTGGCCCGGGTCTCCCATATCGTACTCGTCCTCCATAGTGGCATTGTCTGGGATGGTGTGATTTTGCCATGGGCCAATCAATTTATCAACGCTACACTTCTTATCGGTAAGGTTAATCTTGTATTGGATGCCCTTCTTGTAGTCCTGGATGTACTCATACCACCTTAAAAAGAATAATCCAATCATCTGGGTTTTTTTTCTCAATCAAAAATGCACTTAATTAAATATAACGCCAGCTCCCTATATACCCCTGGTTCTTAATTTATTTAAACTCGGAGGTGCTGCAAGTGAGGAGCGATTTCCCAAAACTACTTGAAGGGGGTCCAGGGGGAAAAATCACCCGGAAGCTCTAACATTTTGAATGCTTAAGACCCGCAATCGATCTTATAGCCTCATATTCAATGGCA
>NW_022704992.1:2417385-2423398 GCF_011630105.1 Anneissia japonica | reverse complement strand
TTTTTGCCCCCCCCCCCCCCCCCCCCCCCCGTATTTAATGGATTTCTGAAACCCATAATTCGTGGATATTCTATTTGAATTTCATTCGTTTTGGTGTTGGTAGGCCCTAGTTTCAAACTATCGTTCGCGACCCAAGTTGGAGTCACCAAAATATTTTTTGCTGGGTCGGCGGACGTTTAAGGTTGTCGGAGACTGGTAATAGAACTTCCTTCCTTTCTTTGTGCAAGTGTAACTCTGTGCGAAGTAGCGTTTCCTGAATTGGGCATTTTTTCAAAGTACAGTAAAACTAGATTTTTTTTTCTATCATATTGACCTTGATTCTTATGTTTGCTTCTCATCGTTTACGCCTAACTGTTACCTGCTCGGGCGTCCATACAACAACTCTCTGGAAGGACTAATCCAGGAGTATTTTCAAACATGCAGTTACTGGCATAATCGTAACAAAAACACAGTAATTGTTTTTATCAGTCATACAAAGTTTGTTCAACTATAATAGTTTGGCACACAATAGGTATTTTCTGTGTAATCTCACCCATCCTATGTCCACCAGATACCAGAGATTTAAAGTCCAAAACTTTTCGCCGGTAAAATCTCGAGTCTACTCATGATTAAAACAAAGATAATGTTTTTATTTTTAATCTGCTATGTCATATTTAGCTGAACTAAGACTACCAATCTTTTGGCGTTTGTCGGTTGGTTGTAACGGTCAGCCCTACATCACATTGGCCCAGTGTTGTGTTTTGCCTTCACTTTATTGACAAAAAGGTCATCGAATGGTTATTACTTTTAGTTTCTTTAAATATTTTTTTTATAATTATATTTTTTCTCGCGGGCCAGAATGATTTGCCCCGCGGGCCCAATATCAATAATTAATTGATACTAGTATTTTTAAAAATTTTCTAGTAAGGAACTTAGCAGCTTATTTCTTTTGTAGTGAAGTCACCACTTCATCAATACAAAGTCAAACAAAAAGAAGTACAGCATGAAGTTATAAATATTAATCGTATAAGCAGCTTGACTATAGTAATGGCTTTGGGAAAGCTTTTGTTTTTACATAGTTTTGAAGAAATAATAAATAAGTTTTTAATTAAAATGATTTAAGTATTAACAATTCCGAATGTCCTTGATCTATCAACTGTTTACATTGAGGTCATTATTTGATCAGTTTGAACGGTCATTTGTGGCGTGGTTTGATTCATAAATTGAAATAAACACTTTTGGATGATGTACCACAAGCTAATTTTATTTAGTATTCAGCATTTGCAGAAAGGGCCCACACCGATAATCATTTTGAAGTCTGGCATTGAGTAATAATCCAGACCCTGACGGCTCGTATCCACGCCCAAAACATTGTTCTTCCTTGCAGAACTTGTAACTTCCTACGTGGTGTTACAACAGTTACAAATTTCAAGAATAAAGCTCATTGGAGAAACCAAGGAGGTAAAAACAAAGGAAAGATGGGTACAAGGTTACTTTAGCTACCAAGGTACTTTTATACCGTATGAAACCCGCCTTAAAAAGCTGAATACTGTATACCAACTCTTGCCTTTAGACGTCTGGTGGCGACATGTTACAGGTTTAAAGATTATGCACGGCCTCAATGATATAAGTAGACATTTGCTGCCAAGTTTGGCAGTGAATGCTCAAACTATTATTAGCTTCAAGACAGATGTCTTCTTAAACAAGAAGTATGAGAAATTCATTTATAGTGCTCCTGACAGATTCCAGTAAGACACATTTCCCCCTTGCATTGCCATCATTAAATTAAATGAAATAATAAAAACAATGTATAAAAATAATGAATTTAAGCATACGCAGTGGTATTTGATGAGCTATGGTGGGAAGATGACTTAACAGCCTTATTTACAGCCTGACAAGACAGGTGAACTTATACAGGTGACAAAATGTTCCTTACCTCTTGCCAGGCATGAATGATTTTCTCTCTTCGATAAATCTTTTCATTTTGTTCTTGCCATCAAAGCTGATTAAGAATCGATTGTTGATACCCGAAATGTGATCATATTCGCTAGCTCTTCCTTCCCACTGTACTGGCGAGACACAAGGGGCAACTTTCTTGGAAACAGCTACCGCGATACAAACCGCAACAAACAGTGATGTCTGTTAAAGAAAGAATGATATACGCCTAAAGAGAAAACAATTTAAGTCATATTTTTATTTTATTATATTTTCCCCAATCATCCATGTTGTGTACGTCTGCAAAACGGCGAAATCAGTTACATGGCTGTAATATTATCCTTTGTATTGAATTTTGTGGTGAATTTAATTTATTAATTTTAAAGCACCATACCGTTCCTCACACTTACGCGCTACTGTAAAATTATGGTGTGATAAAATGTTTCAAACAAATGGGCCTAAATTACACGATGAAAAACACCTACAATTGCAAATTAAAATTTCCGTAAACAATTAAGATTTTATGTCCTACCTGAATTATACTCATCGTGAACAGAGCCACCATTCACGTCAGAATAAGACTGAAACGTTGCAACTTTGTGGACTCTTATATAATGCGGACCTTGTGTTGTGATTTGCATAGAGGTTCCTGGGCCTGCCTTCCACTTGTTTACTGGCTCAGCCAAAGTAATCAGATTCTTATCACCAGTTAGGTCCCAACCTTACATTGCGGAGGCCTGATTGCTGACAATTTCATACTTATCGGAAGCACAGTCGATATGTGGTCGCCAGATAATGATACGTGGCTTATTGTTCATAAAGTTATTTACGATAATCTGGTGGGACTGAAATTCATCCAATTGCTTCCCGTATGTTACTTCTCATAATCGTCCGATCATTAATCATTTACAGACATCGTGTGGTTGTAGATAGGATCAACTCAATTGCCTGTCACTGTTTCCCCAAAAGATCGTACCACAAATTTGAACCACGTGGCCTCTGCAACTTTCACTCATGCATAGATGCACAGACCAATGGACCACCAATACAAAGTCAACGAATGAAAGTGTTTCTTAAATCATACAGGAATAAATAATATTTATACTTGTATTTATACATCCATGAAATCCACCATCGGAAATTTAAATAACTTTAACATATTTATTTAGCCTTAAAACAGAAATAAGCACAAGAAGATATAAATACGCTCTAAATATGATATTGACCACATTCTGCAATCACAATAATCAAATATAATTATCTGTATCGGTTATTATTGATTATACTCGGATTGATAATTTGCAATATTGGCATAACATTATAGTAATTTACCGATGACGTCATATAAATGAAGAATAGTATTATAGTAAGTAGACAACTAGACGCTATCTTGTTACCTTTTGACCGGTTTAATGTACAATATGAACTTGAGATAGACTTTGATACAAAGTTCGTCAATAGGACTATCCATCAGAAATCAATTCTAATCGGTTTTTGACCCTATGTAGTGCTCTATCATCACTAGGTTCCTTAGTATTTTAGCCTCGGATTATGGTCATACCTTCTGTCTCATTATGATTGGTCATGAATGTAGGCATAAGTTAATTGTTATCGTTCAGTATGACTGATCCATCTTGAGCTGACATGTCATGAATAGACATAAGTTATTCAACTCTTTGCTTCACAGGCAATACTTGAGAGTTAGACGCCGGCGGTTATGACATTAACAAGTAAATCGGCCCCTAAAAACAACACAGTTTCTTTGATTCTGCAGTAGGACTATATCTTTGCCAACAGTTTAAATAAGTGGTACAATATAAAGTCCAGGGTAAGAACCGAAACCGAAACCAGAGTTTACCGAAGAATAACTAAATATTATATAACTTTATTTGAACAACGCTTTTAAGCAAATAATACAATACGAAAAGACACACCTAACATGAAAGACATTCCCTAAACGTTGTATATTTATTTACACATTTTACCAAAAAAAAAAAAAATGTATTTCAAACGGATGGGAAAAGAGAATAAAGAAATCGGAAAGTCACAATACACAAAGTCAAGGTATGCGTTCAACAAAAAATGAAAACATCAGTTTGGAAAATGGGTAAAATAATAGATTACCGTATCCTGTCCAATAGGTAGACATGTGTAATAGGTCTGTACATTTTTTTGTCCCAGTCCCATTTTCAAGTGAATTTCGATTAAGATCTGTATGATATCCCATAATACCTGCTCAGTGATTCTGAAATCTCGTTGACAAACCAACCGAACTTTAATAGGCTATAGCGTAAATGTTTAAACTCGGTATTCAATATCATTTTGGTCCTCCTGAGGGCGTGCTTGGTTTCCTATATAGCGCTTGGCAACCCTGGGGATTTATTTGACATCGCCAGTTACATCGTAACACACCAGTGGCAATGTAGCTAGTATAAGACAAAAGAAAACGAATACAATTATATAAATCAATAAATCAAAATAACATTCTCATATCAAAATCATAACCATGCATCCAGAAACGAAAATAGTGATTTCATTAAAAGTTTAATTAAAATAATAAAAATTACATAAGCATAAAAATAGTATATTGCTATTATTATTATTTTAATATTATTATCATCATCATCATTAGTAATTCCAGTCGTTATAATAAAATGTTAAACAAATCGTCACCATTGTGACCCTCATCATATCATACATACTCTGTTATCTATTAATTTACTCACCCTGGAAGGAAGCTATTGCATGATTTATCACCAAAGTCGAGCGTGTCACACTCTTCAACGCCTTCCTGTCTATACCCGTCACCACAATACGATGGTTGGCAGTCTACAAAACGGAAGGTAGAACAAGATATACTTCATTCACTCTCTTATTATTTTTCATAGAGATTTAATAATTTATCCTAGATATACCAGCATCACTTGAGCATTAAAGTGACTAACGATCCGGCTGGTTTTGTGCCAACTACTAGGTAACAGTAAAATAAAATGATGCAATGGCATTGGTTGTGCTTCATTGTTAGGTCTAATATTCTTAGGCTGTTACTAGGCCTAATTAAGATTAAGGATGAGCTCATGGTGGATAGAGACGTCGGTGTTATGCACTATGCATAGCATATCTATTAAACTAATGGTAATGGTAATACTTTTGCATATATAGCGCCTTCATGATCAAAATCGTCTAAAGGCTCTCTAAAAATATATATGAATAAAGTAAAGTATATTAATTTTTAAAAGATCGACCCCCGATGTAGTAGGCCTAGATAAAGCCTACATCTATGTCATTTTTTATACTTACTATACCCTAGGTCTTCCTAAATTTTACTTTGTTGTTGCTAATATATTACATTTTTGTCAACAAAAATTACATTAAAGTGAGTCTAGAATTTGAAACTAATCTCTATAAAGTGTCAGGTATGTGTATAAAGTAGAAACCCTTCTAACAAATGTTTTTTTTTTCGATGTAATACTATTAATTCTTACTGATACATCCATCATTATCATCTTCATTTGCATCATCGCACAGCTCCCCTTTTTCAATGATACCATTTCCGCAAACACCGGGCTTCATAAAACAAGAGAATAACTAAAAGCATTAAACCAATCAGAAAGCTTTATTTCAATTACAATATTACGTCATACCATTGCATATAACTATGGTACATCAAAAACATGAACACAAAATTATACGGATAACACATGTAGAATTTGTAAAAATCGTTATAAACTTACATGCCCGTTTTTTACCACGCCATTATAGTCGCCCTTTGCCCCTTTTGGACCCATAGGTCCTGGCTTTCCTCGCTCTCCTGGTTTCCCCGGGGGTCCTGGTGGCCCATGCATTGTTTGCATGTCATTCTCAAGCATTAAACATCGCCATTGACTGTCATCTCGGAGGTAGAGCTTTTTGTCGTCAAGGCGATATGCCAACATCGCTTCCGAATCGATTTCGTTCAAAGCTGATTCGTCCGCGACAATAACAAGTTGCTATAGAGAAGCAGAAATAAATATAACATTCAGCAACGGTGTCAAACGAATCGTCGCTCACATCACGAACTAACACAATCAAAGTAGATTGTGTTAGTTCGTGAAATCAC
>NW_022704992.1:2382144-2417354 GCF_011630105.1 Anneissia japonica | reverse complement strand
TTGTCAAGCAATTTTGTATTCTTTACCACACAAAAAGTCCTTAACGACAACAGCGCGTATTTTGACGCGCTTTTTTGATTTCACGAACTAACACAATTGAATTTAATTGTGTTAGTTCGTGATGTGAGCGAAGGAATATTAGGCTTAAAAGAAGGATTTTTTTCCAAGATCCAATTAAGGCTCTGTAGATCCATTATATCTTACAGGAGAGGTAAATTGCATATTTGAGAACCATTTGGTAGCCCAGTGTTTTTATCGAAATCATATATCAAGAATAATGATGTTTTCATTTTTCCTATCGGTTGTGTTTCTCCACCATGATATAGGCTTATCTAGATAAGCTGTCAAAATCCACTTTCGTTTGCCTGACTATCCTTACAATGTAATTTACGGTAGTGGAGTTAAGTTTGCCAAATAGGCCCAAACCTACTGTTTACGTACCCCGTGCATTACAGTGTCGCCTTTTTCACCTTTTTGCCCATTGATGCCCTTAGGACCTGATGGTCCTGGCCTCCCTGGTAGACCAGGTGCTCCGGGAATTCCCATCAGGCCTCTATCACCTTTTCGGCCATCGAGTCCGTCTGTTCAAGATATAAGATAAATATAAAACGCAAATTGATGTATGACGTATTAAAAGCGCTTGCAACACTTCAAAGTTTACTTACCAAACCCATTTGGTCCGACTGGTCCAGGGAGACCATCATTACCCCTGATGCCCTTAATTCCAGATGGGCCAATATGTCCAGGCTTCCCTAGCTTACCCTGAAATAAAAGACAAATTCTATTTTAATAACAAGACACCAAATATGAACGAAATCAAAACATCAGAAATACTGAAAATTAAAATGAAATTTACTATATTTAATGAAAAATCCATTCATCGTTAGCCAGCCATTCTCATTGATATTTTGTTTGTATACAGGTAGTCTAAAAGTACATACCCTTCTCCCGCGTCGACCTCGTAACCCTTGGGACCCCTTCGGACCGATGGGACCTTCAGCGCCTTGGATTCCAGGTAAGCCCTATACAATTTGCATATATAATATTCACTTTATCGTTATAATTATGTAATCATATTAATTATGCGATATTACGTAATAGCAGTAGGCTTATTTTCCCATAATACACGTATTTCATTTGAAAAACACTGTAAAACGAGCATTAGTATTATCTAATCATACTAATGACGTAATTGTATTTACCGGGATTCCGTCTACTCCAGAAGTCCCTGGTTTTCCTGTCGCACCTGTTTTCCCTGGACGGCCCTGTAACGATATCAAAGATTACATTTAATCCTACCGACTAACACTAATAATAAGACATGATAACCGTCTAACCATTAATGCTTGCAGTACGGTACTAGTAATAAAGTAAATATAAATGTTTAACATCATAAATATACCGTAACTTACTGTTTCACCTTTCTCGCCAGCGCTCCCCTTTCTGCCACGCGGTCCGACTTCACCTTTTTTACCTGGTTGTCCTGGTATACCCTTTAAAGAAGTATGAGTTAATAAATAGTTACCGGTGCGGTTAAAACCATTATTTCTATATAGTTATATTTTAAAATTCACTGGAAGCCGGCCGGTTCACCAGGATCGGATGCATAATTTTTTAAACGATGTCTAGATGAATGATGATTCATGATCAGTATCTGCTACGAAATATTGTAATTTAGAATTTGTATCCCATTTTGTATTTTCTTTCTATTAAAAAATAAAATACGACAGTGGTAAAACCGTGGGCACGTACCCCTGTGCACCTCCCTAAACCCTCCCCTGCTCACATCCTGGCGAACAGTACACATGCAACATTGTTTTATTTTTCTAAATTCTACTAACTTTAATCTTACCTTCTCACCAGTACTTCCCTTTGGTCCCTAAAATTTTGAAACAAAAAAATCGTTCACCTATAAACAAGTACAAATTTTACTTCGCAGATTCCATGAAATTAAAATGAAATAAATATTTAAAAAATATATATATAAATTGAAATACTAAATGGAACATGTGAAAGCTCTTTACAAAATTAGACTTCCTTGTTCTCTGCATAGTGAATGAAATGAAGATTATAATACGATTGTTAGGCAATAGACCCAGAACGGCAACAACACAACAGAATGACAAACCAAACAAACCCCCGCACGTCGCACTGTCACCTTCCGACTCTCACATTTACCTCCTTTCCTGGAGATCCCGATGGTCCAGGCCGCCCATTCTTTCCTCTTTCTCCCTTAGGTCCTACAGGGCCAACACATTCTGGTAAATTCTGGATAACTCTACATTCTTCATTTATGGCATTCTATTCGATTGAAAACAGTCAGTCTATTAATTTATGTTGTTATTTCAGTATTTTGTTCCTTTATAAATTTATATTACGAGACAGGCACAAAAGGAGCATTTACCTTGGTTACTTGACGTCCGGTCGATTCTGTTGCTTGTGGATTATTAATAACGTCATGGGCGTCTGAAAGTGATGCAATTGATGGAGGAGGAGGTGGTGGAATGATGGGAGGGGGAGGTATGTGGATGATGCCACTATCATTTGATTTGTCATGTTGCGTAATCTTGATATTAACGGTGTGCTCTTGTAGCGCTGGCGGAAGCTCCGTTGTAATGGAATAATTGATACCAAGATCTTGCATTTGTTTACGTAATGATGGTGGGGGAGGGGGAATCATTGGGGGAGGCGGAAGCGTCACCATAATGGTTATCGATTTTTTTCCTGATGATGTTGACTCATTTATATTCCGATTAATTACTTTTTCTGAAAACAAATTAGGAAATGATATGAAAATAGTTTAATAAAAATGACAGTTATAATAATAATAATAATATTAATAATAATAAAAATATAGGCCTACTAAATAATTATAATAGGCCTAAATAATAACATAAACACCATCACCACCAAAAAAGATAACAACAATAATACATTTTCCTTACACTCCCCAAATATTATACACTTGTTCATTTGAACGTGGGGTAACTCGAAATTTATAATTGAGCGTAGAGGGCAGCAAGCATCGTTGTTATTCATATCATAAGGAAGATCCATTCCTGATGATGACATAATTAATGTCGAAATATTGAATTTAAACACGACAGCGTGTATTTCAATACTTGGAGTATGTATTATACTTTCTTATCTGAGATTAATCAGTGGACCTTTTAGAAAACAAAATAGTTTCTACCTGTACATTTCTGGCAGCATTCACCTTCTTCTTTGACATATACTTCACAGTCTAAAACTGGACAGGGTTGCCGTTTGCATTTCAAATCTCCATTCTACGGAGTGCATTGTAACAAAATGAAATGAACAGTAAGTGAATGTAGGAATAAATGAATGGATAGAAAGACATATTGATGTTTTATCTTGATTACTGGTAACATAATCGATCCTTCATTTCTACATTTTATCGACGCAATTCGATCTCTTTCATAAGTTCTTCGATGTATATATGACTGCCAAACTGATTATTTGAAAATTAATGGCTGAAAATAAATCAGATAGCTAGCATTCCTGTCACGTGACACTGACTATTTACAAATTAATTACAGTAAATAAATCAAATAAGGTGTCCTGAGATGATTTTTCTTGCTCAAATAAAATACCACTAGATTACTAAATATAAATCGATGCTTACTTTACAGGTACACCGCCGGCACGGATCCCCCGGTGAAATAAAACTTTGTTTATGCACAAACATTATTCCTTGATAAGCACACGAGGCTACAATTATAAATATAAATTTAATATATTATTTACTTTAAATATTTGTTTTTTTTTAATGTATTTTTATGTGAATATTTTTTATGTGAATTTTTTATTTTATTTGTTTGTTTGTGTGTTTGTTTGTGTGTTTGCTAGCTTGCTAGCTAGCTAGCTGGCTTGCTTTCTTATTTATTTATTTATTTATTTATTTATTTATTTATTTATTTATTTATTTATTTATTTATTTATCACATTACCATTCCTTGTTTCTAAATAATAACACTTCAAATGAAAAGTTTATAATTGTAAAAACAAAAAGAAAATAGTTTCAATATAGGCCTATTACCGCACATTTTTACATGTTTCTTACAAATAATATTTATTTCTGATTTTAATTTTCTTTCACCTATAAAATTGAGATAACCAAAGAAGTAATCAAAAATTGCATTGGGTATAAAGTGATAATGATAACTTCAATAACAACAACAATGACTGGGAAAATCAAAATAAGATTTCTTTTATTAGGCCTCACATTTTTGTTTCAAAACGACGAAATACATACCTTTATCCTTATTCTTGAATTTCTTTGCATCGGCTTGTGGCGTCATCCATATTAGAAGGACAACAATGAAGACCAAAACAGTCCACACTTTACCCATTTTTAAAATCTTTGAAGCACATGTACGTTAGGTCTGAGAAAATGTAATAACTTCCATACCAATAAATTAATCAGTCTGTAAATCAATATGAATTATTTCATCAATCATACAATCAATGATATGTAGCAAGCAAAATCAATTTGAAAATCAAACAAATCAGTCAATCGATAAATGAACCAACCAATCAAATCAATAATAATAATAATAATAATAATAATAATAATAATAATAATAATAATAATAATAATAATAATAATAATAGTTTATTATTTTTTTCACGGTTAAACTTGACTCAACAGAAATTTTTTTAATTGATTTTCAGCAAGGCCGTGTCCTTAAACTAATCGAATCTGACTAAAATATACATTAAAACTTTAAATTAGAGTGAAGACATTTGAGGCCTACATACTGTGCATTTAAACCACGTAAAGATTAAAATACATTTAAAACTGTATAAATACAATTGATGCATCAATCAATAATAATAAATTAATAATCAATCAATAAATCGAGCAATCAGATTTTAGAGGTTACAGAAAACCAGCCTGATCTAACACAGTGTTTACACAGTCCCGGTTCTCCGCCACGTATTGGTTCATTCTTACCCAGAAAAGATGTTTCCTGCGATATAGGAACTAAGTAGACATTTCATTGCAAGATGTTATAAATATAAGCTATTTAGAGACGGAGAAATTAATCTCTCACGGAGTAATAGAGTGATTTTTTTCAGGAATATTCCAACAACCTAATTTAGCTTTATGTTGTATTTCGAAATAATATATGCGTTCGATTGACGGTATCTATGGATGGCCACCGGTTGTGGCCTACATACTATCGGCGAGCAGTTGAAACCAGGCTTAAATTAAATGAGTTGTTTTAATGAAGACGTGTAGCATAATTTATAATAGTCAGACCTAGTTAATCAAGATCAGAAAGAGAGAATGACATTTTTTAAAGTCCAATTTAATGGCAAGGGATAATCGCAAGTATAGACATGTTCCTTGTCTTATCGAAATTCACAATTCGGCCTAGCTCAATAATAATAATATTAATAATAATAATAATAATAATAATAATAATAATAATTATTATTATTATTATTATTATTAATATAAATTATTCAAACATAAAATAAATATAAGATAAAAATACAAAAACAATAAACCAACAGTAGAGGTAAAATGCCATCAACACTTCAGATTTTATTAAATAATATTGACAAGAAATAATTATTCAAACAAAAACCATGATATCCATTTCACAATTATTTGATTCTGTAACGTACGGTATCTTGTCTGCATTTGCATTAATCAATCTATACCTAAATAGCTACTGGGATAATCCAACCATTGATTACCATACAAATTTCTTGTATTTACAAACATTATTTATTGTGCCGAACGGAGAAATGTGAGGGTGTGTGGACAGCTGGAAATCCAATGGCCCTCACATATCACCCATCAAGTCGTCTATTGGTTTCAAGACAAAATATTACTTTCTTATCATCTCAGTACTGACTCTAAACTCATGACACGTCAACACACATTAGCCCCGGGGCCGCTGGGTCTGGCATGTTGGAATGACGTCAGCAATAAGGTCAGAGCGCTCAGTTAGTTTAGAGAGGTTAACAAACATTCTTTACGGACAAAAATTATTAATAAGTGTAAATATCTTATATTCAGAGAAAGTTGTCCTTGTAAATAAGTTGAACATAATACCATTGTAGAAATTACCCTAATGATGAAAAAAGATCAAATGAAACTATATAGGCTATGTTGAGTAGAAACTGCTGTGACGAAATCGACTGCTAGATAACTTTAATATTTATGTCCAGACGTCATAGGGGCCTATCTATGATAATTGGCACGGCGCACCAGCTACGGACCTATGCATGATTTCAATTAATTAGAAGATGTGGAGTTGCTACACTCCCGTTGATTTCGTAGCCTAAAGCTCCGTACACACTATCAATTTTATGTGATCAATTTGTGTGATGTGCCCATATGTTGGCATGATGATCATAATTACATTAAAATATGGGCAAATCACATTTTTGTTACATAAAAGTTGATAGTGGGGTCCGAGATTAAGAATCTATTGAGTGTGCGCGATAACGTGGACAGTATCATCCCGCGAAATTTGCGCGTCATGGTATCAGGATGCGCGAAATGCAGTACGGTACAGTACTATACCCTATAAAGTTGCGTATTGATCAGTTGTGGTCGGACGTCATCATATTCATGAATGTATACACTGTATTATGATGTCCAATAGAAAAAGTAATAATTTTGCTAGGGGCATTACGGAACAATCAATGAATGTACAAGTATGATGATCAACGAACGTACATCTGAGACTATCTAGCTAGACAAGGCAACATCTGGCGCCTGCGGGTCTGCTTCGTTATATATAGGATATGCCAAAAACAATATCTATAATAATTATGTATTGACTTTAGCTGGTGATTATTCATAATCAGCATTCACAAGGTAATACATTAATGGCAATCAGCTTTGGAGTGTGGCGATATACTTATTAAATTACCTTGAGAAAACGATGTACGATAGTGATGTTGTTGCACGATAGTGATGTTGATAAAGATGATGATGATGATGATGATGATGATGATGATAATGATTTGATTATCATGTTGTAGTCTTGATTTCGATCTCCATCATCGTTAGGAATGTAGTTATCATTATAACGATACTGATCATCTTTGACAATAATTTTCAAAATTTTCAGGAGCACCGCCCTGTCATGAGAAATATACTTAGTGCCAGCATAGGTCTCCGTAGTGCAGTGACCCATGTGGTGTAAGGTATTTACTCCGTTTCTTTTAAAGATGATATATCCATATCAATATAATATTTAAATACACATTGACCTAAATATCAGCAATGTTAATCACTTTTTGCAATAAAGTTGTAATGTAATAAACTTGTAATGATATATTACGTTACAAGGTGCCTCATCCTGTGATAACCTATTCGGGACGGCGTCACCAACGTCAAGTAGGCGAGATAACATCTACAATCATGCACAGTTAGCCTTGAGCTCTACAACGCATCATCCGTTACTTACCAAAGCAGATCATATGTACAGTATGTCGTACTGTCATCCCGAGAACAAGGCTCCCGACTCTGGTAATTAGAAGATTTGGTATTAGGAATCGGTAGGCACTGGTTCACATGTGCAAGATCAGTATATACCCACTTAGCACTAGGCACCCGGCGCGACTTCCACCTGATTCGTGAAGATCCTGCAGCGAACGGAAACATTACGGAAATTATTGTATTAACAGGAAGAAGTCGTAGATTTGTGATCCTAAATTTAATTATGGTTGATGAAATTTTTGTTATTATAATGTCTAGTTCATCTGTGTAATGACTTAAAATAATAGCGATCTATTATTCGTTTCGATAGTCGAAGGAGAATAATAAGATATTTTAATTTTATAAATCAATAATAAAGATGACTGGTAAATAAACACGACTAATGTCGTTATATTTGAAAAGTCGAATGTACCAATGACAAGTAATTCTTTACACATTATTATAAGAAAGGACAGACATTGAAGGTTTGGTTGTTGTGGAGAAGCTTTGCCGGATTTTGCGTGTGTCACGGGCGATCATGTAAATAAAACTATTATAAGCATTAATTGGGAGAAAAAAAATGCAATTGTTAGTAGCCAAGTGTTGTGTGATTAAGAATACAGACAAAGTACAAGAAATTAGTAATAGACTGCACAGAAAATCACACAGCAAATTTAATCATATTGTAGGAATGACACAAACAATTTTCAGAGTTCCAATTAGTCTCTCACGTTTATTCGTTTAGGTGATTTACCGAAAATGAAATTAGCTCGTCATTCTGTCATAGTTCAATTGCTGAGCGTTCTCGATTGTTCAAATATTTTAAAATAAAATCCTATTGTTTGTATTGCTAAGTTGTTTTTTTATTTTTTTTTTAATTTTGAGTAAGACAAATCGGTAACTTTAAAAATATTAGAATAAAAGTATTTTTCCCGCCAATTTTAACAGACGTATAAAATACAGTTCCAATATTCGCTTATGCATTTGTCTATAATTTGAGAAATTGTGTGTGAAAGGAATGTAACTCAGTAAGGAAATATTTTGGTGGATCTTTTTTTTTTGTTATTTTACGCAAAGTTTTAAGCTTAATTTTTTATGTTTTCCTGATTTTGTAATAGGCCTATTTAACGCGGGGTTTCGTCAATAGCCTGTGACAAACATTAACGCGTAGAAATGTGCTCATGTAGGCCTATCTTATCTTGAGGTGCAGAGAGTCAATTTTCACATGCTTTCGCGCGAAATATGTTTACATACTATTTGGTATAAATTGATCGTGTGAAGGCAGATTTAATTTTAATTAATATTTGTTTGAACGAGCAGTTGTCCATTAGTATACTCTTGAAAATGTAAACCATTTATAAGTGTCGGGATTGCCTATTGTAACGCGTTATGCGTGGTTATAGAGCGCGATACGTGGATAATGACCATTGTATCACTCGTTACTGACCTTCATCTACCAGCGTCTGAATCTCACTCAACGATTAGAAACAATTAGTATTTCTTTCGTATTGGCATCATCGATCACGTTAAAATAGGCCTAAGGTTGATCACGTGACCGACGTGTAACCGATAATGGCAATACTTCAAATGTAGGCCTGTGACAGATTGAAAACATTTAAAGACGATCCATCAAGCAATCTTGACAGGTTGATGAATGATATCAAATGCCAATATTCTAGTTTGTGAAGTCATAGTATTAGTGTACATCATCGTCATCGTCTTACTGGCTATAGCTAAAACGAGAGGAAGGCATATACAGGCCTATGATGCAAGTTTTATGTAAATAGATACATTACATGAATATAAATATAATAATTGTAGTGTCTATTAAATCATATTTACACCAAAACATATTGGTTCGCGACGGGATCGAGCCTCAGACCCTCCGACTATGCACTTTGTCAACTTGTTAAGTTGATATATATACGGTATAATGTCAAATATATTATAAGGCCTTCGAATAAATATCATTTTAAACCAAATGATATTTAAGAGCGATTTTCGATTTCGTTTATCATATTCGACCATGTATATTTCTCAAGGCCTCATCATGAGCACCGCTGAAGGGTCAAAGAAACCATGACGAAAGCGTTGTGATGCCCAATGATCAGTTTGTATAAATTTCAGTAGTAAATTTTTGATAGAATCCTCTTGCTTTAAAAATAATAACCAACTCAGTGCTATTTGATTTAATATAAATTGTGTTTTGTCACGAGTGATTGGCGCGTGTGTGGGAAAAACGATAAATTTGAAGATGAAGTTTTCTGGAAAAAATATCCTTCTGCTAAAATCAGAGAAGACACGTACACGGTTATCGTCGGTGGAATTAATAGTAAATGACATTGACATAATATTATTTGTATAATGCATCGTGTTCTCATTCGATCAGTACTACAGTACATACAAAACAGATATAACGAACCCACTATCAGAATTAGGTAGCTGTTGATGCTCTACCAACTAAGCACTGGTGATAATCTTGTACGTGTGTCTCCTTGGTTATGCAGGAGGATTCTCTTTAAAACATCATCTTCAAAATTATCATCTTACCCACACGCGCCAAGTAATTAGCTTGTATGCAATGGAACACGCTTTTGAATGTAGTTCAACGAATAGTTTATCTGCCAACTGTTTTATTACGCAAATATTATTCCTCAACCAATGAAAAGAAAAATAAGCTGAAACTGATACTTTAACATGTTGAAATAGAAATTGTAATATGTTACACACTGAAGTTGATGTTTCGGGTACCGTATCGTTCCTTCTTTAAATAACATCCGCACACACGTATTAATGTCTATTGATAATAACACACGTCGATATAAACACAGCATAATAATATCGCGTATAGTTTACACGGACATGCGTTATACGAAACTACATCTTCCTAAGTGAAACGATAGCTACTTATGTTAACAATTACACAGTTTGAAAAAAAATGAACGGAATTGCCAAGCTAGTCTATATAGGTTATGCTTCGATATTAGCAATATCGTATATCACTTGTTATAGGCCTACAATTAAATAGATTGTGTTTTGTAACAACGTTAATAATGGCATTACACTATAATTTAAAAAGTACAGTGCTCCAAAATATCTGTCCTATTCCTTGTTAACTCTCTATCTCTCCGTCTATTGAAATTGAATTTCATTAAACAATCTCCAAGTAGGAGAACATACACAAACTGAATTTAGTAAACACTAAATATAAAATGTACAAAATAAAACAGCAAATTAAAAAGAAAGGACAAGATAAACTAAAGACGGAATATGAAAAACAGATTTTATATAATAGCAACAGTAATAAGTTATAAATAATTCTAATGTGTAGCAATATAATACTATTAAGAATACACATTACGATGTCGTATCGCACTATAAAAGTGCAGATCCCAATCATGCTCTTCAGGTTCCGAACAGTGTAAAATATTAATGATACCGTCCGATATTTCATTAACAAGTATTACTATGTACATTGGTTTTTTTTTTTACCTAAAAGAAAATATTGGCATATAAATTAGCATTCTTGCATTATTATGATATTACAAGTTAATATTTAAATTAACATCAACGCATTTAATGAAATATCGGCTTACCTTGATTGGAAATATCTTCAATCAATCTCCTCTATATTTCGTTTAAATCGCACGCAATGGGCAACACGAGTTATACGAGTGAGCTCACTTGATTGTCGATTCAATGACAGTCATTGTGGTCGCTTCCATTCCGAATCGGGGAACCATTACATTCGAAGGATTGGTATATAGGCCTAGGTACTTTATATAGATTATACTTGCTATTCTTAGTATTACTATATATAGCAGGCTGCAGGCTGCAGGCTTGTAATTGTTTTGATCGTGAGACAAAATCCTGTTACCGTGACAGTAATTGAACCCAGAACGATTGAATTGGAAGGCAAACATCTTAACCACTAAGATTCACCTCCACTCCGATGACGACAATAATCACATTAATTAGGCTTATTTAAGAAGAAAGACTCATTTTGTACTACAAATTGTGACCGAAGGCCAAATTACTTTCTACAAATTGCTTTCTGCAAAAGTGGAGTTTAAAATATAACATTAAAATGAAGTAAAAACAATATTAATTGCTATCAAATATCATCATGATTATTATATTATATTATATTATATAAAATATTAAAAAGATTTAGTCCAGTCTGAGAGGAGGTATCTCATTCATATGACCTTAATTTTGATTCATAAGGACAACAGTGAATGGGGTTGTTAGAAAACCGTTTTGTGTGAGAGGCCAGACTAGAAATGCTATTACGTTTTCATGGTTTCAACGAAAGCTAGAATTGTACAATAGTAACAGTGGCAGTGAGTCGTAAGCTCAATTACAACATTTTAGATACCACATACTACAGTGACGTGTATTAAAATTTAAATACACTGTGGAGTACCTTATTGAAATACGATACACTTTCACTTCTTGCAGGGGTGAGAGCATTCTTCCCATCCGATCGGGAACCTCTTGTCACTCCTAAATGAACCATTGTTTGATTTACGGAGTACTTGCGGCTTCTCGATGCGCTAGTTTGGGCGTCGGCAGCATCGAGCACAGATGATACTGATGATCTCTCATTACCATTAACTGGTGAGGTTACAGAAGATGCTTCTCTGTCAACGGATGTCTTGTCGTCAGGAGAAGTCATGTGACTGTCACTGAAGTTGAAGACCAAAGCTTCTTTTCTGTTGTGATTACTGTAAGTGGTGATATCCTTCGTAGTAGTAGGATATTGCACGTCATCTTGTTCCTCGTTAACTCGTAGCGACAACGAATTCAACTTATTGTTTACGGTCGATCTGGATCTCTTACGTGAATCAAAAAACACAGTTTGCCGTCTTCTGGAGTCCATAGCAACGCTGGATTGGGTATTTAGACTGTGTATCGGTGGCATATTGCATCCCGGATTCTTCTCCAAGTAAGGCTTAACGGCGGGAAGATGAAGAATTTCCTCTGCAGACGGTCTGCCCTTTGGGTTGACACTCAAGAGAACAGACACAAGATCGTGTAAAAACGGTCCGTACACTCTGTAATCAAAGACAGAGATCAACATGACAAGAGGTACTTTAATATAAAGCCGGTGATGGAATGAGAAAAGGAAAGCAAGAAGGAGGCGAATGAATAAGGGAATGGAGAAATAGATCGAAATAAAACGGCAGTAAAGCAGGGATGTGAGGAGGTGTTGGAAGAGTGAGGAGTAATCTTCAGTGGGAACTACGAAAGAAATGCATACCTACCGGTTAAGTGGTTTGTATCTGGCTGTTAAGATCTTGACAACTAGTAATGAGAAGTCTGCAGCGTCGAATGGATGTACCAGCGTTGCGAGCTCGTAAAGTATGCAGCCAGCGGCCCACATGTCACTCTTTTGGTTGTATCTGTAACGCGGTATAAGAAAATTGACAATGCGTTCTTTTACTATCAAGGATATTTTATTGTAATCAATCCGACATTTAAAACATATGGAAAATAATGTTCATGAGCAATGTAATCTTTTTAAAAATGCATGTTGTAGGCGTATACTTCGACAATTTACAAAATATGAATAAATTATAGACACTAGTCAGTACTATGTCGATTTTAAAGTTCATGTTCTAAAAGAAATAAGCATATCTTGGAGATAAAATAGCGAATGAAAGGATACGATTTTCGACAGCAGATTTCCGGTGAGAGATAATATGGTGTGCCAATAGCTGTGTTAGCATGATCGTCAGAGCTGCTCAAAATGCGAGCGATACCAAAATCTCCAACTTTCACGACGTCATCCGATTTTACAAATATATTTTGCGGTTTTAAATCTGCAAAAGATATTAATAAATTTTTAGTACATTATTTATGACAAATGCAATTTTTATTAGGTCTATTGGGAGTTACTTTAAAGCCATGAGATATAGTCAATTAATTTAAGAGAATGTTCTTAGCGTTTAACTTTTTTTCACCAATTATTGTTCATATTATATTAAATCAACATTTTTCATTACCTCGATGAAGAATATTGAGACCATGGATGTATTGCAGAGCCAAGCAAATCTGGACAAACCATTTTAAGATACGACGTTCGGCTAGCAGCGACCTCACTGAGGCCGCCTCGTAAATAATTGCCCCCATATCACCTATAATAATAATGGAATTTTAAAGTAACTGATTAATATAATAAAATGGAATTTTAAAGTGATTAATATGGAAAAAAAGACACGTAAACTGAGTTAGTAAAAGAAGTAGAATGACTCAAACGGCGATCGAATTAACTAGGCCTATATGGCCACTGGAAAATTATATATTCAGCTCCCTAGGAGAGTATTCCATTATTACTATATAATATTACAGATAAAATTCAGCACATTTAGTGTGATGTAATTCATGACATATAGGTCTACTATATTTATTGAGGGGTGGACAACGTAAATAAATTATGAAAAAATGATATGTTCATCGCCATCAAATGGCACTCTCAGACATAAATTTATTTGTAATTTTAGGGGGCCCGGGCCGGCTCGCCCCCACCCCCACTCTTGAATCCGCCACTGCAATACATGAATTGTCTAATGACATTTGACGAAGACTTTACTAATATAGTGTACTATAGCCATAATATTTAGAGCGAGCCTACCTCCGTCAGCATATTCCATTGCAATGCACAACATATTATTGAGGACATATGCATGACGATATCGAATAACGTGATGATGTTTTAGTCTGGCAAGGATTGATACTTCATTCAGGGCTTGGTTTCTCTCTTTCTCCGTCATGTTACCAACCTGCATTTCCTTCACAACATATTTCCTTCTACTTTGCTTTGAACAGACAAGCCATGCTTGTCCAAAACTCCCGCTCCCAATTACGCGTATTTTTTCAAATTTATTCGCCATGTTTTTAGTCACATAAACACCGTTCACTGAGTCAATCGTCTTCACTTTTGGTCACACTCGAGAAAAGTTTTAACACCTGAGAATTATTTTAATAAGTTTGTGATTTTTAAAATAAATGAAGCACGCCCTCCTTTGCTCAGTAAAACAAAATGGCAGCCCCCATGGACACATCACAAAATCTAAGTGGACCAGAATGGATGGTCGAAAAAGCTCAAAAATGTGTCAGAACAGATTTGTTTGCATCAAAATCATTGCTGATAACAGCAAGATCACTTTATCCTAGAAATTTCCGAATTCAGGTACTGCCATTATAACCGTTTATAAACGTTGAATGTTATTGTTATACCTAGGCCCTAGGCCTGTGCTACTGTGTGGGATGATACATTTGTCGTTCGTATCGTATGCCAACGCGGGGCGGATGCTCATTGCTAGGCCGCCTAGCTAACTTCGGCTACATGGGCTAGCTCTACTTATTAAGTATACTACTAGACCCACCCCTTTGGAATATATATAAAGTATAACTATAGGAAAAATACACACTATAAAAATATGCCTACCTACTTAGGTTTTGGTACACATAAAAAGGATTAGTCAAGCTAAACCCATGCACAAACTGTATTTAGTCTAAGGAATAGGCTACTTAGTACTACCCTCCCGGCTCCGTGCAAAAATTTGGCCTAGAAACCCGTACGCACATTTCGAAAAATAAGGGCCGATTTCCGCGCAGATTTTTGCCAAATATTGGGCTTTGAACAAATCCTAATATATAAGCAATGCAATCACTTACGATTCGGTGCACCTATTTTGCTAGCGATTTTTCGCGGAAATTTGTGTCAATTTTTTAGATATCTTCTGCGCAATTAAAAATATTTACAGTATTAACCCAGGCTAGGCCTGGGCAGGCAAGAAAGTTTGTTACTTGTAATAATAATTTACATTTCCTTCAGTGTAATGGTTAAATGTAAGACCAGTCAGGCCTATATTTTATAAAAGTTTAGAATGCAAAAACTTTCTACATGTATATGGCACAATGTTTCGCTCATCTTAATGGAGAGAAAATTTAGGAATGATGTCCTAGGAATCAAACCAATGTAAATTGTTTACCTTAATTAAAGTTTGAGGCTTACAAGATAGAGAAGTCAGCAAAGAAAACAACAGAAGGTGCAGCAATCTTACTTGACATGTAAGTGTATCTCTCTCTCTTTAATCTTTATTGCTGTTCTGCCAGGCTTGACTGCACCTTTTCAGCTTTTTTTCCTATTTCACAAATTATATGTTTCCATTTCTTTTTGTTATTACTTGTTTCCTTTCACAAAAACTATGCAATATAATCTTCAACATTATCTATATTCTGAAATTAGCACTCCCTTCCCCACCGACTCATTGTCTCCCCCAAGCCTGACATGCCATTGATCTTGTGAAAAATAACATTGATGATTAATAATTAACACCAATGTTTTGGTAAAAACCAATTTCTATTAACAGGTTTCAACACTTCTTTGATGAACCAGTGCTTCAAGATGAACTTCAAGCACTTACAACAGCTTTGCAGTCTGACAGTCAAGATTCATCTGTTACCATCCTCAGAGGTACAGCTACAACATATGTAAATCTTGCTATTAGAAATGGTTTGGCTAACCCACGTTTCAAATGAGCTGCCCCTGATAATCTGAAACATACCTCCTTGCATTATATACCATCAAACTTCTGATGAAATTCACAAAATGACAAGATAGGAGGATCTTGAATTTTGTACTCCTGAAAAAGCTAAGCTTATCCAAGAAGAGGGTTCAGCTTCATGTGCTTTTTCCCTCTTGCCTTTACAGGAGCTCATTTCTTAGTCCTAACCAATTGCTTAGCATCCCTGGCTCTTATGTAGGTAACCCCTTAAGGAATTTTGTTACAGGCCTGTTAGAGTTGATCTGAAGTGTGGATAAAGAAAAAAAAAACACAATATATCAAAATGCTAGTAATTATGATTATTATTCCTTATAGATATGTTTGATTCTTTTCCACCAAAAGCAAAATATGATATTTTGCAAAAGAGCTCAGGTGAGATTTAATTGTATTATTGTTATGTTTTTTTATTTTAATACTAATTAATTGCTTTATCTGTCATTCATCAATTAATTTTTAAACTGATTGTGTAATAATGGTAAATTTACTGTCCTACAGAATATGCCAAAAATATGATAGAGAAGTCCCGCTGCAAGTTACTTTTGATGAAGCATTTTTCAGAAGCAATTTCCCTATATGGAGTAAGTTATTGAACTTTTCCTTTTACCATATCACAGAGAAAGCTAAAGTTGAAATAATAATAGTAATTGTTAAATGATGGCGATACTAAAATATTTTTTTTAAGGAAATCAAGGTCTTTAACATGTTCCCATAGTTCCATATACTGTATGTTGCATATTGTACAAAGTTTGAAATATGTTCAAATTAAATGCTATATTGAAAGAAATTATACTTCAGGTTGTATTAAATATTGTATTAAGTGACCATAAAGTAAATATAAAATATAATTCATTTAAATTGTTTGTTTAATAAGGGGTCGTTCACAATTATTAACATTGCGTACAAACAGTAATCTTTTTTCGGTACCCCCTCACTCCCCTCTGAAAGTGTACATAAATAATGTTGATCGGCAAAACCATTCTCCATTTTTTGTGAATTCAGCAAAAGTACTGTACTTGGTTCCATAAAAATGTATAAATTATATCCGTGGTTGCATTATAATTGGTAATAAAAAATCTCATTATTTTAAATATTAATTAATTATTTTAATATTATATAATATATCAACATTTTCATGCTTGTGTAAAAGTGTACAAATTTGTCTACCCCTTCCCCCCTAGCATACTGTTTGCACACTTGTGAAAATGTTGATCATTGTGAATGGCCAAAGTAGAAGAAATGTTTTAAGTAACTTGTACATACCGTATTTGACATTTAGACCTGTTCAATGAATTTCCATCCTGTTTAATGTAATCTTTTAAACTTGTAGGTAAGCCTTGCAGAAAGTTTGATTGACTGTGAGAAGGCGGAAGGAGAGAAAAGCGCCCTCAACCCATACCGTAATCTTCTTGGTAAGAAACAAGTCACATATGAACTGTTAGTAAGAGCTAATTAAATGAAGGCTTATTTAGAAAAAAAGGCAAATAATAAGACTCTAACTAGTAGGTACGTATTAATATTAATAATAATGATAATATAACTCATAACATAGAGCGATTTGGTGCAGTGGTATGAATAGAAAAGTAGTATTTGATATTGTGCATCTTTGCCATTAGTACATTCATCAGGGAAATTTGTGAGTGTATTGTATTTTATAAACTGTGCAATGTAAGTTTCAATATTTAGAATAAATAATGATAATTATAATGAAAAAAATAATAAATATGTACTTTTCAGTTTGTGAAGTCTTGCCATTGGTAATTGCAAATAAACAGATAGATGTTCCATTGAAGTTTTATGCCAAGTGGCTGCAGAAATCCATGGCATACTACCTTAGTTACATCACCCACCCACCACGGAAACATGATCAGCTAGGCTCCTCAACACCAGTCTTAACTAGTCCTGGTCTTAACTCGCCACCCTCTACCAAAGTTTCTGGTTATACTAGGCCTGGTTTTGAAGGGGCACCAATAGAGGGCAGTGTTGATGGCTGGGAGAAAATGCATGAGATGATTGTTAAGATTGCTGAGAAGTGTGGCTGGAATCTGCAGGCTATTCCCAAGATCTCAGGGTGAGTTAATTTAACAATCATAATATTTGTAATAAATGTTAACTACTATATCATTACATATTCATGGCTTTGGTGGTTCTAGGCTATTTATAGGTGGTGGGGGGAGGGGAAACTAACCTATCTGACATGGGGTATGAAAATGTTCATTGAAACCAAAGAGTATAAAACTGCAAGAGGTCCTACTCTCATGGTTTCGTTGGAACGTAATCCTATTTCAGAAAGTACTGCCATGAAGAGGCGTGTTTGTAAAAGACGAGTTTCAAGGGTTTCGAGCAAACTCTATTAGAATTCTAATAGGGTGCCCCCTATCTCTTGGCAGTACAGTACTTTTTTTGTAACGTTCCATTGCATGCATACAAATTCAGGGCAGTCAGAAGCCCTGGTGGTTTTCATGAGCTACTTACAAAAACTGAGCAATTTTGTTTTGTCCAACAGGGGATTAAGCCCACTCATGCTCCAGAGAAATTCCAGTAATTAATTAATATGTATTGTTCGCAATGTTTTTCAGGAGTGTAACCTCAAGATTCCAACATATATCCGAGTGTTACCGTCAACAGCCCGCCGACTCCCCTGCTGTCAATAAATCTATCTTTTATTCAACTGTGCTGCTTTTTCTAAAAACTGCATTTTTCTATGCAAGCACAGTAGATGCTGAATCTTTTGCAAGTGAGTAGCAATCAATTAATCAGTCAATCAATCTGTCAGTCAGTAAAGCTAATGTATATTAATTTCACATGTGCTACTTAGTATTCATATAGGAAGCAGTTATTTTAATGAAATAAATAATAAATTGTTTTTTAAAATAACATATTGTCCTAATCAGGATTCAAACCCATGAACCTCCACTTACCCTTACTATTTGGTTGCTTTACCATTTAATGAGGTATGTAATACACAATAAACCATTTTGTAGTTTAAACTGTGCATGCCATCCAAGGTCAACCTACATAAACCTATATTGTGTGTATGTTTATTATTGTCGATTGACCTTGAGACGGGCATGCGCATTTCACACTACGAAATGGCTTATTAGTTAGGCACATTAGTATTTTATGATTGAACTACTATGTAATCTCATATATGTATATTTATATTGGTATGAGGTTAAAGACCGTCTAGTATATAGAGTGCTCAACAATATAAGATTTATAATGATGTTATTATTGCATTTATTCCATAGGTACAAGCATTGGTCACCCAACAGCCCTGCTGCTTCTTGAGGATCTGAATGCGAGGCTGAAATCAAAAAAACATAAACACAAACACAAGAAAATGAGGCTTGATGAGAATGATATCCCAGTAAGTACAATACTATGTTTACTGCTGGTAAATGTTTTAAACATACTAAATCCTGTAGTGGCAGAGAGGCAAGAGGCCCTGAGAGAAGGGTAGGAACAATCCGGATATCACAATGATAAGGCGAGACCTTTTTTATTCCTTGTTTCGCGTACTTATTTTTCAGAGGACGGAATAAAAATAAAAATAAAATTTTGTTTTCTTATTTAGCAAATAGTTTTGCCAAAAACATCAAGACGGAGGATCAAAGAAAAATAAAATTTTATTGGTGAATGTAAAATAGGATGGTTAAATGCTTCAAATTTACATAATTAGGAAGAAATATGCATGTCTTATCTTTGGAGATTTCAAGGCAGCAGAGGGCGTGATTAAATAAAACTTTTATTTTTTTCTGAAATTTCCATTGTTTTGTGGTGGCGGGTGTGCTAATTGGCCAAAAATAAAATTTTATTTTCATTCGAAATCATCAATATTTGCAGTCGGCGGGTTCGCTAAGCAAGGTATAAAAAAAGTCTTGTCTAACACCTTTTTCAGTTTTTTTAACTGTATCTTGGTTTGTCAAATCATGTATCTTTGATTGACAACAAATGCTTTACCTACATTAAGGAGATAATACTGGAAGATTATAGATGTTTAATAGGAGCAAGGGTTTCATTTGCAGATGAAGTGCTTTTTTTTCCAAAAATCAAGTGGTAATATAAATGTTGTCTGTTCTGCAGTTGGATTCTGATAGTTCAGATGATCCAGGCCTTTCCAGTATTCCAGCCAATCTAAAGGTCAACAAGTCATATGGGGTCACACCAGAGTTGATAGAGAACTTTGAGACTGCTGTTGATTGTTGGAAACTGCTATATGCAAATGAATATTTAGAAAAAGGTTAGAAAATGTTAAAAACTATAGAATTCTGGAGATTGTATAGACAAAATCGTGTACACCTTTTGTATGTTTTACAATAATGATAATAATTAAATTGATTTCCTCTTGTCACACTCTTTACTATTAATTTGTCATTGTTTCTTATCATTTAATTCCTTTAAAATTGTATATTTCATATTATTTGATTTATCTGTCAATTAAAGTAAATGTTTTCAGTTGTATAGGTCCACACTTTTGTTTATTACTTATTATATTTCATCCTCTTTACTTTATTTTCTTTATTATCATATATTTCTGTTGAGATTATTCCACTTATGCAAGGGTTGATTTCAGATTTCAACTGGCTGTTGCACCGTTGGAAGGCTGACAAATGGCTATGGCTAACATCTTTCCAAACTGACATGATGATCTTCAAGGTAAATGATTCCACCATTGACATTATTTTCTTATTCTTTCATCCCAATCTACCCCATTAACCCATATGTACGCATAATCCTATGTACCAACATTTATCAATTTAGATCAACCCAATATTCTCCATTTCAGCCCAATATAACCTCATTCACTTGTAATACTCATATATATCCCAATTTACATCTTTTATTACAGTGCACCTGTATAATCAGTCAATGTTATGACCTGTTATTTTATGCTTGTTTACCTCAATTCACCCTATGCTAATTTCAAATAAGAATATAAGAAATTAAAAAAAAATTTAAATAAAAAATTAATATAATCTTCATCCCCTCATACACTATGGTACCTACTCAAAAGTTGTCATAACTCCTGTACCTCCCATATCTATTTATTTCCTTGATTAATATCTCTGCTATCTTTTCTGTTTTCCTCAACCTAGGGAGATTTTGCTCAGGCTTTGAGAATGCTTCAAGAGAAACACAAGCAGATGTCAAGCATGCCCCTAGCAGAGGTTGCCAAGGTTAGTTGGAATTCATTTCAATATTAATCATTGATCCCATCATAAGTGTGGATATGCAATATGTTGATTACCATTACCATTTCTTGCAATAAAAAATCTCACTCCCAAAGCATCATACAACTGTAAGAAAAAAAGTAATTAAAAAAATCTAAACACAGTTGAAGCTGTCCCTTCACCCAGCTCCAGGCATCTCAAGACACAGCCTGTGCTGTTCATAGACACGGCTGAAGCCTAATTGCTCCTAAACAGTTTTCATCTCTCTACTTCTATTTTTTATTCAGAATAAACTGAAGATTCTCCTGCAGATGGCTGCTTGTCATTTCCGCTTGGGTCAGTTCTCAGTAAGTTGATAAACTTATTGTTTATAGTTTTTATTTTATTATTGTATCCATAGAAATTTTTCATTTTATTATTTAGTATTTATTAGAAATTTTTTTATTAGAATTATGATAAAGTTTAAGTTTGATCCTGTTTCCTGAATTATCAGTAACATCAGTTTGTATAGTCTCCTTACACAAACAGCAAATTAATTACCTTCTATGTTCTATGATTGCTTATATTTTTATATACTCTGTTTTACTGCAAAATATACTTGATGATAAATAAGGGAGAATTAACTTTGATTTTCAATGGAATTCACCTATCATTAGTTTTTTTTTAAATACAGTTTACAACAATAAATTTTTTAATGTTTTTTCCTTGAATAGAGTGCTTGTGAGATGACCTTAGATGCTGTCAATCTGATGCCATCTTCTGAGAATCCTGTAACAAAGCCGACTGCCCCCGAAAAACCAGCTCACGCCAGCAAATATACCCGCATGCTGTTCCTGCTCCCGGTTACTGGAAGAGAACTCCTACCCTACTGCATCCACTTGCTTCTGCAATGCTATAAGGTACTCATAGCATCGGCCTGGCCTGGCCTAGCCTAGCCTAGCCTGGCCTGGCCTGGCCTGGCCTACTAGCCTAGCCTGGCCTGGCCCAGCCTATATTTCTGTTAACACTACTGATTGGCGGTTTATTGCTTGATGCTTTACTCAGTTTGATAGCAGAGATTAGGCAAGACTCCATACAAACTAATAAGATAACTTGATATTCCACTAAGGCAAACTCTGTGCTCACCATCACAAAATACAAAGAATAGCCCTGATTTGGTATCCACATAGACTACATAGCAGATCTTTCATTGTTCTATAAACACAGAACCAATACCATTTTAGGGGTTGAGGTCTTTTCAAGCCTATGATTGAGAAATAAAGAATGAACTCCCTTAAGATATGCAATATATTTACTGGGCCTAGTAACAAAATATTTTTCTCGGTGTAAATATAGGCTTTGAGCTTTTGCACATGAGCCACAAAATACATCGGTACACTGTATCAAATTAGTGCCCACTCGGGATAAGAAAATCAGGGAACAGTGAAATTACACATTTCACTGTTCCCTGAGAAAATTATATGCAAATCGTGTTGTCACGACTGACTTATAAGATCGACTTAGAAATTATTCGAGTTAGGCAAAGTCGACTGGCAAGTTTAACAGTATGTTAATAATGTATACATACAGTACATGAATCGCCTTTGAAATCCATTTCCCCAAGATGATGTGGAGCCTATTTTCATAGCCTGAGAGCCGAAGGCCCGAGGGAAGATACAGTAGGCTACGGTCCTCACATCACCGAGAGGCAATAGATTTACCATTTGCCCAAATCTAGAGCAGTAAATATTGATTTATATACCTCATACATAGATTCTACAAGACCTAAAATGTACTTACTGCCTAGCCTAGAGGCCTACTAACTAGGGCCTAGACGATCA
Organism: Anneissia japonica; assembly: GCF_011630105.1. NCBI lineage: Eukaryota > Metazoa > Echinodermata > Crinoidea > Comatulida > Comatulidae > Anneissia > Anneissia japonica. The sequence continues at coordinate 2,394,319 of NW_022704992.1, read as the reverse complement.
AAGAGTGTGTCTAGCTCTTCTTTGCTCATTTCCTCAATTTAAACCTATTGTCTTGCAATATTTGGTGACTATTGACAAGACATATTTAATTTGTGTTTTGGTGCTTTTGCTATCGACTTTGTCAAGAAGTATAGGACTAGGCTAGTCCTTCTTCATCCAGCTTGAACCAACATTATCCATAATTATTTTTTATCATCTACTCGCTGATCTGTGGCGCAGTCAAGGGCCAATCTCTTTTGTTGTAGAGGTCGCAGTCCCCTCTACCGTCAGCGCGATGGTGGGGTCTAGAGTTTGCACCACGCAACAGGTCAAAAAGTATTATTTTTCAGGGGAATAGTAGTTTTCAGGGGAATAGTACTTTCTATTGCCCACTTCTTAACCAATCAGATGCCTAGAATCTATATATGAGGCATTTAATTAAAAATATACCTTCTGTCATACAATTTAGGAAAAAGAAATCTTCATTAAATTTCAAAATGATTAAATATTAAACATTCAATTGTTTTTTGGTTTTTTTTCAATTCCAGAAAAAATCATTTCACCACCACAATACTAAGGATGACAAAGCACTGGGTCACATGATAGTTTTAATGCAATATGATTGGCCAAAGGAGGAGTCATTTTTTGCTGACGCAGTCAAGAAGATCCGAAAACAAGGCACATTTACCTATCCCCTGTTTTTTAGGTTTATAATCAGTATCCTTTGAGTAGTATCTTAAAACATATGAAATGTCTTATAAAGACTGCAAATGAAAGTCACAAGAATAATATTAACAAACGAGGATTGATGCAACAGACTAAACAACACATCAGAACAAACACACATTGCGCGTATTCGACTGTTCGGTTGACTACGATTTTCATTGGACTCACTCGTAAAATAGACTTCATTGACAACGAAAATTAATGTAAAAACCAGAGTGTGTTAATCAGAGTTAAGTTATCCACGTGACCAAAACAAACGTGGCCGATTGGTCAGTTTAGCAACAACATTTTCGTTAATATAATTTAGATTAAATTTAAGAAAATAAAAGTTATAATATTTACCCATATGAAGTCAGAAAATAATTGCAGGCTAACAGAATTCAAGAACTGGATGAAAACATTTTTTTATGTAAAACCCATACTGCCACAATCTGAAGCAACGTTGATTATGCAGCGTGTATCGCCGTAACTATGCAGCCATTTTGTTTTGTCAAGTATATAACAGTTTTCTATTCGACTGGTCATCTTTGTTAAGTAGGATTTTACCACTGCGCAGGTGGGCAGGGTTTAACAAAGAATGACCAGTCGAATACGGCCAAGACTTCATCTCAAATTAGAATTTCCCTTAAAGGTGTATATATATATATTATATATATTATTTTATTATTTATTTAGTTTAATTAGATGTACATATATATTTGTTTTCATTCATTAATTTACATTTAGCACAATATAATTAAAATATGCATCAATTTCTTTAACTGTAACACCAGACATTGATATTTTAGAGGAGTTTGCTTTCCTCGCTACAGAGGAGGGAGGTCCAGTTGAGCTTGATCTTTTACCCCTCACACAAAGGTAATTAGCTTGGTTTACCCCTCACACAAGAGTAATTAGCTTGGTTTACCCCTCACACAAAGGTAATTAGCTTGGTTTAAGGATAAAATTGTTTTAACATTCCCAGTGTGTGTCTGTCTTCACACCATTGTGTATTATGTATACATTATAAATTCCAAGGTATTCTTTTACTATTTATTATACTTTAACATATCCACAATAACCAAGAGATTTCTTTGGCTTATCCAGGAAGAATAAATTACATTGAATTCTAAATACATTCTTATTCTAGGCAAAAAGTAGTCACAAGAGGTGTTGTAAAAGGTGGAAAGGAAGAGTTCCGGATGGCATTGGAAACCCAAGTGAGAAGATGCGATGAGAATGTGGAGTTCCTTTTGAAGCAGTTCTTAGTTAGTGAACGAGATACATTGCTTGAACATCTCATGTAATTACTTTACAAATAACTAAAACAGTGAATATTGTCTTTAATATGTGAGGGGTTTCTTTTATCTTGTCAATAAAGATGTGAACATTCAGTTGTATCTTGGCGATAGTCTGAATGGAATGCTTATATTGCTCAGTTTAAAATGTTTTTACAAATTACCAGTGTCAGGCCGTAAAAAACAAAGGGGTTTTATAGCCAAAGATAGTAGGCTGGCTGCATACATAGAGTTTTCGCGGGCTGCAATAAAATTGCCAGTGGGCAAGGTGTGGCCTGCGAGCAGCAGTTTTGCCCACATGTGAATTAAGCCATTGTGTAATATTTTATTTAATTTTACTTTTTGTGGCTTTTTGTAATATATTGTACAAACAGCTTTCTTCAACAACTGTATAGATGCTAAAGAAGCTGACTCCCAAGATACTAAGTGTCAGATAGAGGGAACAGATACAGTATGTATGTATGTACAGTATTATATTGTTTTGAAAAAAATTAATTATATAATATTTTAAAATGTCTTCTATATTTCTGGTAAAATACCTAAAAATTAAATAGAACATTGAATTATTAATTTAAAAGGATCAATTAAGTTGAGCTCATCAGCTGTCAATGAAACACAGATTAAAACAATGTAGTTATTGCAGATTTACAAAATTTTTACTATGAAATCCATAAACTGGTGTCTATTCAAAGAATATATTTATGCATCTGTTAATTGGCAAGAAAAACAAATTAATTGAAAGCAACTAACCCACTTAAATATAGATAATAATCGATATAGTTATTAGCTAAACACAACTACTACTGGTCTCCTTCCAATTAAAGACCGCTCTGGGGCTGGGGTTTTCATGGTCTTAGCATATAGAGATAAGGAATGTGTTAACATTGGACCGGTGGTCTTTAAATGGAAGGTAGTATATTTTAATCCTAGTACAGTAGTATTTTGCTCACAATGCTAGGTCTTCTAGGGTAGATCATGCAATTTCCAAATGATTTCTTTGTTCAAAAATAGCATGGACATTACATGGCGTGGTTGGCATTGGATTAATTTTTACCATCATAAAAGAAACCTTGGTCAAATCATAATGCTGTTAACTGATGTAAAATATGTACTGTACAGGCCTCGCAGAATTATGAAATTTTTGTTTGCCCTTCGGGTAAGCCAGGTCTCAGATTTGGTTGCCCTCACAATTTTTTACTTGCCCCCTATATTTATTTCGCAATTGACAATGCTAGAGGTACCAACCTCACATGACACATAGCCTATTAAAAAGTAGTACAATCAACCAAGTTTAATGATTTGCGAATAAAAACAAATTTTGTATTTTATACCTAAATTAAAGTCTTATTTTATTGTCAGCAGTGGCACCAGTGGCCAGGGCCCCCCATAGGGGATAAAAACAACAATTCATCGGGGAGAAAAAAAAATATATATATATTAGGCCTAGTAGGTTCTAAAATCAATTAAATAAGCCTTAAGCCTTTGAAACCATTATTTTCATAATTTCCGGGATTTCAACCCTGAAACAATTTCAGAAACTTTGAGCGACGCCCGACCACGCCCACCTACACTCTTGTTGGGTCCCCCGTCAAAGACATCGTACCCCCCGTCTGCCAAATCCTCCCGCCACCCAGTCCCATTCAGAAATCAAATCAATTCACTTAGTTTTGTATTGATGCTCTTACTTTGTCATGAATGGAAATAAACTGTTTGAAATAGGCATATACCACCAGTTGGCAGTACTGCAAATTGCCTAGTAACGGTGAATTCATTGAGAAATGTTCCAAAACAAGTAGGTTCCACAATCAGGAAAAGCATGGGAGAAGCAGACACAAGGTCAGTCACAATCAGTAGTCTTATTCTTTAGGAGTTTCAACAATGTGAACAGGGCTGTTGTCATTAAAATAGCTGAAAGCCTATTATACCAATCCATCTATACTCTCAAGAAATATGTATATATTATGTACAAAGCAAATAAAAATGATTTTTTTTTAAGGAGTAGCTTCAACTTTTTACTGTACATTCCAAATGCCAAAAAATATTTTTAAAAATTACTGAATAAGATAAAGTAATAAATAATAGATACAAAAAATCGTACAATTTAGTATTGAGGAAGTCTTCCATTATGCAGGTAGACCATAAATGAGAAAAGCTATCTAAGACAAATACATCAAGCCATTCTGTCAACATAGATATAATATAAATCTTTACATAAACTAAAAGCAGATACCATTACTACAAAACCATGTCACATTAAATAACATTCAGGAATCAATTATAACATCACATACACTTACACCAGGATATCTATTTATCCTTTTTTTTTGTTCCGAGTTGTGGCCGATAGGTGCTTGGACTGTCCAACAAGGGGCTTAAGCCACTAATGCATCACCCCATCCACCGCTGGTGGGGTGCATACATCTTGTGGTCTTTAGCTAATTAAAAAAAATATATATTTTGCAAAAATATTAGTGAAAACCCAGATTCTTGTGATTTGGTATTTGTCGAGCTTGGGTAACACTACATTCATAGTTAATTTACTACATATCTTGGAATATAATAATATATTGCCCGTCTTTGATTTTTTTTCCTTCTATGATAGGCCTAAAGAAAGAGATAAAATTACCTGACCTTTTTTCAAGAGTGGGAAAACCCTTTCATTTTAGGGTTTTTTGGAAACATTTTGAACCCCCCTCTTTTAAATCCTTGATCCGCTTCTGCTTGTTCATAGCATTAGCTTCTTATAGCCAGAACAAGCATAAATAATTATTGCTGTACTGTAAATTCTTCACATTAGCAGAGTTTAAAATGAGTTCATAGTTTATGTGCTTGTGCATATACATTCATAGCATGAAGCTTCTTAGCCAGTACAGGCATCATTATTAGCCCAACGTATCGAATCAGTTCTTCCGCAGTTGCATCGTTGCCTTTCTGCTTTTGCCATCGTCGCAGAATATGTATTACCATACTTTGCGTGTCCTCCTTGTAATCTTTTTCAATAGCTTGACTTTCTTCTTTGCTGAAGCGAAATACACGCATCAAATCTTTGGCCTCGCGTTCACGTATGTTGTAAGACACACATTCAAACATCTTCATCAACAGTGCCTCTGAATAGAGAAAAAAAACATTTTTGATTGCCAATATGAAACACATTTCCAAACTCAACAATAGTGAATCGGAACATTCAATAGGTGGGCGAAAGGCAATACATGCATGTTTTACGAATCTATTCTTGAATGCAGCTGCACAATGTTGTTTTGTGGGAATACAGGAACAAATCCTAAAATGCGAGGCTTAGCGAAAAGGTCTATTGTACATAAATATAATGCTGTATGTTGCTCTTTTCTTTGTACAAATTTTATGTCTATGGCACCTCGAGATGACTGGAAATACTGTAGCACACTCAAAATTAAATTTGAAAAAAATATAAAATAGAGGGGAACATTTTCCTAATAAACTTCCAAAAATTTAGAGAAGGGGGCTGGGGCACAGGCGGGCACCCCTTTCTGAATCCGCCTCCGGTAAAAAAAAATTGTTATTTCATTCAACTTACTTTTTCTTGCAGCAGCCGCCATCAGGAACCTTGAGATAGGCTGTATTGCTCCTCCATCACATACCTGGGATGGTGGGTGTGTCAAAGGATTCTGCTCCAGCCTTAACTGCTGTAAGTTGGTCATCATGGTAAAACCTCTTGGTAGCTCACTCAACAAGTTGTTCTCCAAATCCAGACAATGTAGCGATTTGAGCTTAGTGAAGGAGTCTGGAAGAGTTGAAATTTGGTTGTTTCTGGCAGAGAGGATGGTCAAAACAGGCAAATCAGAAATGGTCTCTGGCAGCATCTCTAATAAATTATCATCAACATAGAGTTCTTGAAGGAACACCAGATTTTTTATGTATGGTGGTAAGAAAGTGCTCTTATGCCCTAAGGCCTGTCGGAAAAACAGCACCTGTAATGCTGGGAAGCTACATACTTCAGATGGGAAGGTACTGAATTTATTATCTGACAGATTCAACGTTGTTAGTGACTCCATTTTAGTGACTGTTTTTGGTATTTTTGTGATGACATTTTTAGCCATGCTGAGTTTCTCCAAATGACCTAGAGCACAGGCTTCCTCTGGTATCATTTCAAATTTATTTTCATCCAGAATCAAACACTTCAAATTGATGAGTTTTTCAATCTGTGATGGCAAATCCATGATAAGATTCTGACTTAGATCGATGCTCTTCAAAGACCATAATTGTGTAAGCTCAACAGGAAATGTCCTAAAATTATTAGAAGAGAGTGTAAGGGTATGTAACCCATACATCTCCGATATGTCTGGCATCAAATTAGTCAGTGCATTTTGATCTAATGCTAGGGTCTCCAACTTCCTCATTGAACACAAACTCAGTGGTAGCAATTTAAATTTATTAGAACGCATCGACAGATTCTGGGTGGCTTTCAAATGCGAAAGCTCAACTGGCAGATTGGCCAACCGATTACCATCGATATCAATTACTTGAAGTCTAGAGAGTAGAGACAGTTCATCTGGTAGTGATTCAAATTTATTATTACCAATGTGAAGTTCTTTCAGTTTCTGTAGATGACATATGCCTTTGGGCAGAGTTGTAAGTTGATTATCATTCAAGCTTACAAGCTCCAGTGTTGAAAGATTGCAGATGCTTGTTGGTAAGGCTTCAAGTTTGTTGTTGTTCAGTCTTAGAATTTTCAACTTATTAAGCTGATTTATTTCATGGGAAAGTTCCTTCAGAGAATTGTTTGACAGGTTCAGCTCTTGCAATTCAGGCAACCAGTATATCTGGATAGGTAAATACTCAAAACAATTCTTATCTAAATGTAACTCAACAAGATTAAAGAAGAATTCAACGTTAGCAGGTAAAGTCTGAAGAGCATTACCAGACAGGCTAAGCTGCACAAGCTGGTCCAACAGACAAACTTCTTTAGGTAACTTTTCCAGGCAGTTATTATTCAAACCAAGTACTCGTAAATTGCACAAACGCGAGAAGTCTGACGGTAACATTTTAAGTTGGTTTTGGTTTGCACAGAAGGCGGTTAGATCAACCAAGCAACACAACTCATCAGGCAATTCTACCAACCGGTTATCATTCACAAACAGTTGCTTCAAATTTTTTAACTGTGAAATCTGTGGTGGGAGTTTTTCTATTTCATTTGAACTGAGATCTAAAATTTGAAGGATCTCCAAAGAGAAAATGACAGTTGGAACCTGGTAAAAGCTGTTAAGTTGTAAAACAAGAACTTCCAGGTCCTTGATGTTTGATGTCGCAGCAGGAATATCTTGAAGACGGTTATTTGTGAGTAATAAACACTGCAGATAATCAACTGTACACACTTGTTCCGGCAACTCGTCTATGCATCTGTCACTGAGATCTAAGCAGTACTTTCCTTGGCCATTTATGAACACTTGACCAGTGAAGTCTCTTTCCAGTTTGTCACTTTGTTGGTTTTCCTCATCAGGCGTTTCGTTTTGTTCAATTTGATCAAACGTTGACCTTGGCTGTAGCTCTGTGGGGTGCTCCCATTGTGTCCCACTGGAAGCTGTACTTTTAGATTCAATAATATCCTCAGTATTAAGCTCCATCATCTGAATTAAAGTAAAAAAAAATAAATTAATAGTAAATACCAAAATATTAGATTTAACCTAATTATTTATACAGCATAATTAGGCTGTTAGTTTAAACAAATCTCAAAAGTATCATGTACCATTTTTTGTAAATGTTAACACATGACATTCAATTCAATTACTGATTTTGTAATAGTAATACTGCTGGTATTTACAGGTTATAGACCTAGGCCTGGTACTCCTAGCCTGGCAACTTATAAAGGACTCTAGTCCAGCTGGTTACATCGTTCCACCCCAGAGTGAGTTGTTTCATTTTTCCGGGACAAAACGACTAGTCCTAGACTAGGTCGCAGGCCTTTCCAAGCAATGAATGATGTTATTTTGATTTGATATTTTTATTGCATATTTTAGTTCAGCTTAAAATTGATGAGAACCTTATTATAATATTATTTGGGCCTAACTTAGTAGGCAGCCTCTAAACTAGCCAAGCCTAGGCTACTACTATTCAGGCCTAGGCCTAGCCCATTCTAGCGCTGAGGAAGGCTAGGCCTAGGATAGCCTCAGTCTTAGGTTTAGCCTAGAGTAGTAATAGTAGGCCTAGGGCACAGGCCCTACCTAGCCGGCCTAGGCCACATGAAAATTATAGAATAGGCGTATAGCAACCATCTTCTCTAGAAAAATGCCTCTCCTCGGGCCTAGGCCTAGCTAGGTATATTCGGCCTAGGCCTAGCCTAGCATAGCAGGCCTCTCGTAAGTAGCCTATTGAAGCCTAGGCCTATGCCTAGTTAGCAATAATATCATAAAGCACATTATAAAACAATTTATCACTACAAAAATAAAGAATATAGGCATCTAGGCCTACTCACTATACCCGTTGACTTGTTCGTCTTCACTCAATCTTGGTTAGCTTCGTGTTGCTAAGCACCACTACCGATGATGAACGACTGATGATCACACTAATCATAATAATATCGTGCTTGATTGCACAGCTAGAAAGAGGGCGCATATCTTAATAGTACGGTGGTCCACAACTCTCACGCACAATAAGAATCGCAAAATAAAGAAGCGGGTAAAGAAGTCCGCAACAAATTTAAACGTGTACTACAGTGCACAATGAAAGAACTCCGCAAAATGCAAAAGTACCTCGCACAATTACAGGAGTCCGCAACATATTCGAAAGTTCCCCGCGCAAAATTTATAATCCTTGTGCATACTGGCTATTAACTTAAATTAACGGGAAATAGTGAACCCTGATCAGCCAGTGACAATTGGATTGTTTAGTGTGTCATTGCTATTTTGTACGAATAATTCCCTTCAAATAAAATACAATTGCACTTGCATAATAGGCCTACTGTAGCAGCGGTTTTGCGCATTAGGAAGTTTGTTTCCCAACTACTGCGCCAATGTGGCATACCGGCAGCAACGCTTATGCCAATAATTAACCCAATGGCCAGGGATAACCCATGGAGGAACCAAGAGACTTATTTTTTATACCTCCTTGGATAAACTTACAGCGCTTCGTCGTAACTGCAAGAGGAAAAGCTCTATACAGGCAACACGAAAATAGAGATTCGGCGATGGGCGTCACGTGACCTAACTTGGGTGTAGGGTATAAACAATCTGTTTCTAGTCAAAACGGCAATAAACCAAAAACGGCAATAAGTCAAAACGGCAATGACCAAAAACGGCAAAAAACCAAAACGGCAGCACTTTTTGACCAGAACGGCATTAGACCAAAACTTTAAAATACACACAAAATGAGACTACAGCAATTTATGTCGCGAAAAACATGAATAATAATAATAATAATAATAGGCCTAATAATAATAATAATAATAATAAAAATAATAATAATAAATAATAACAGGCCTAATAATAAAAAGCCTAATAATAATATAACAACATACAAATTCAATAATAAAAAGATTGGAGGAAACACAATATAAAATATAGAAGAAATAAACGTTCAAATAAATATAACTTTAAAATACAGACAAAATGAGGCTAAAACAATAATATTGATGGGATAATAGTAAAAACGCGAAAAACAACAACAATAATAATAATAATAATAATAACAACAACAGGCCTAATAATAATAATATAACAGTAATAACAATATAACAACATACACATTAATAAAAAGATTAGGGGGAAGCACAATATAAAGGCAGTAAACATCCAAATAAATAAAACTATAAAATACAAACAAAATGAGAAATTTTGTCAGTGCCGTTTTGGACTGTTGCCGTTTTGGTACTTCTCATTGCCGTTTTGGTTATTGCCGTTTTGGTCATCGCAGTGGCGAATTTGGTTTATTGCCGTTTTTACCTACCAAACAATGGACTGGCTAAAGATCATTATAATTCCTAGTAAACTATACCAAATTGATTGGAAATTTAACTTGAAAATTTTACCTTAATGGTTTGCTAATGCTGTAAAGGATACTGGCCGCAAACATTGAAACTTGTCAACAAATGGTAGGCCTAGTCCCCTGCACATCTACGGCATTAGTTACGCTTCGAAGTTAGGGCTAGTTAAGGTTTATGAAGATAAATTTCAAAGCATACAATTCTTGGAGAACGCTAGTGTAAGTAAATATAAACACTATTTTGAACAATCGTACTGCCTTTCCTAGCCATTTATTTCTCACCTCAACAGTGGGTTCAGTTAAAATACTAGAAGCACAGACATTAGGCCCCATAAAAAAAATGATTAGTTTATCATCCCCGCGCGCATCTCTTTTGACGAAATCGCGATTTTTTTTTTTTTTTTTTACTAGATTTTTTTCATTGAAAAAACGATCGTTTGTTCGTCAAAAACAAATTTTAAGGCTGGTGAATGATGATTTTCGATCTTTAGAGTAGTCGCCAAGTAACAATATCTATTTATAGGCGATCTTTTTCATACTGCGCATCACTCCCCCCCCCCCCAAAAAAAACAAAAAAAAAAACCTCCCTCCCTCATCTGTTTTTTGGTCTTGATAGGATGATAAACTAATAATTTTTTTTATGGGGCCTTATCTTTAAATATAGTTAAAAAACTCAGTATATATATATAATATAAGTTATATGTAAGTTAGCCGTTAACACTGTTGAATAAATATAATAGGTCTATAAATGATCAAAGGTACATATACAGTGTTATCATGTCCTTATTAAACACTGTATATGTACCTTTGATCATTTATATTATATATATATAGGCCTATTTATTCTATATATACAGAGTGAAATAATACATAGGCCGAGTTAGTCTTAGCGGTAGGGATTAGGCCGTAATCACAGAAAGAAATGAAAACAATTCAATGGCTATACTATTAGTAATACAATACTGTTCTTAGTCTGTGGATTTTCCAACCTAATCCCACAAATTATCTTACTGGGGAGTGCATTTGTCTCTCTCTCTCTCCCTTCATTCAACTTGAGGGCTCACACACAGTGGAGCCAATTTTTAAGCTACGTAATAGCTTATCGGTGTATAATCTTATAAATGCCCTGCAAATAGCCTATGCATCAATTCGTCGGTCTATTATCATGTTTTGTAATCTCATATGTCATTTTTCTCATTTCAATAATTTCAATAGTCCTTCTGTCATTGTTAATTCTCTCTAACAACTTTCTGAGCTGTGAAAAAGGTCTGCGATTCTCGTACCGTAGACGCAGGTTATGTGGAATATAGAATCGTGATGACGCGTCGTACAGTCTCGTTTCACGTAATTCTTCTGCTTTGCGTTTTACTATTCTCTCTTCCAACTCCTGTTCGACGTTGTTTATAATTTCTGTCATTGATCGATTAATTTTTGTAGGTACTTTTGTGTTTGTAGTCTTTCCTTTATCAATTAGGCGAGTGTCGACACTGTCACATTTCTTCAAAATTACGGAATTCTGTAATAATAGGTTGTGTCCCGTGGTCGGTGGAATGCTTGCTCGGCGTTCACAATTTTTTGATTTCTGTTTTTCGATCAAATCTTTTAAATTTGTCGGGTCTCTGATGACGTCAAAGTCTAAGGCTGATAGTGAACGCCTTCTTTGAGAGTTTAGGCTACGGTCTCTCGAAGTTGGAAATTCTAAAGAGATAGCGGATCTTTCCTTATCCCTTTTTCTACAAACTGAAACCTGATTTAAGTTGGATTCCGACTTATTGAAGCCTTGTAAGAGTGACGGACCGTTGGTAGTCTTTTTATCATCAACGTTCGAGATTGTTATTTTTGGTGGTTTCTTCTTTGCATCAATATTAGGAATTGTTAACGCAGCTCGAGGTGGTTTCTTCTTCGCACCATTGTTTGAGATCACTTGCTCTGATGGTGATTCTGCTTTCGCACAGATATATTGATTTATTATCTCGGGTTTCTTGCATCCTTTTTTGTCGATATTTTTTGTCTCGTTTTCTGTGTGTACGTTAATGCAGCTATCATTGTCGTCACCATTCTCTCTAGAAAGTTTCAGGTGATTGACGTCCGAGTTTAAAACTGCCTGGAAGCAAGATTGACACATAAATAGTCAATTATTGAAGCAATTATTCCATTTTATTGCATGCGACATTGAACGACAAACGCATCCTTTAACTTGTTGTGCGTAGGCCTATAATTTATAGCACCATTAATACATC